>NW_028230443.1:20074634-20374634 GCF_043228905.1 Azolla caroliniana
GTATAGCTCATCCATGCATCCATTAACTCGGGGTTAATAAATGTAGCCTCCTCTCTCCACATCGGATGCAGCAAATGAGCTACAAGGTGGATCGGCCTCTTGAACCATTTCCATCGTATGTCAAATAACTTCAAAACATCTTCGTACCTAAAAGGGTATTAGTAATTACAAAATGATCTGATCTTAAAAGATGAGAAAACATTTGGAGGTTTAATGCTAGCAAACCATAAAAAATTAAAATAAATATGAAATTTACTTGGATTTGTGGGGGATGTTTTCTTCCACTCCTTTTGCTAAAACATCTTTGCTTCTTCGCATAAACTCATATAACAAACCAATAGTGGATCCCTCCCTATTAGTAAGTCGTAAAACACTATACAATGGTGCCATTAGGGTCAAAACAACTTGAAACGAGGACTCAGTTGTAGGATCAAGGATGTAGTTCTTTACATTCATGGCATCTGGCTTATTGCAATCTGACCAAGACCTCCACATGTCACTCACCACTGTTTGCTCAAGAGGATACCAAACTTTGAGCAAACGTTGTATGACAAGGTACATCACACCAAACCTTGTCTTAGAAGGTCTCAAGATGGCGAGGTTACTGTGAGCAGAAAAAATTTTCCTAGCATTCCTCTTCTTGCAAAAAAAAACGTACGATATTATTTGCTTTCAACATAGTACTTTTCATCCAAGGTAGCTGACCAATGTCCTCCAAAAGTAGATCCAAAGAATGGGTTGCACATGGAGTCCAAACAATATTAGGGAACTCTGATTCTAGCAAAGACCCCATGCGGACACAACTAGATGCATTGTCTGAAATGACTTGGACCACATTTTCCTTACCAACTTCTCTAATTGCCTCTGAAATTCTTTCAGCTAACCAAGAGCTATCAACTGTTGGTGTTGTATTAGCATGACTACAATCAATGGACTTGAGGAACATTGTCCCATAAAAAGATGATACGAGGACATTTACAAGTTGCCTATGAGAAACATCAACCCATCCATCTGTTAATATAGAACAACCATACTTGGGCCATAATCCTTTTACCCTTTCTAACTTTGCTTGCAAGGACATAACCTCATTTTTCAAGCCTTTCGTCCTCATGTAATTATATGTGACTCCATTATGTTTCTCTCCAATTGTAGAGAAAGCTTCTAACATGTTCCGCCAACATGGTGTTTTTAATAGATTAAATGACAAATTTGCTTCAATGATACATCTCACCTCCATAACGTTTGCATGTTGTTTCCTTTGCATTTGTAACACATGTCCTTTACGCAACGGTTGTTGTTTCACTATAATTGCTGGTGGATATGGTTGGCGACTACCACCACCCATACATGACATGCTTTGACTTTCATCAACAAAGGTAGACGAGCATGAGGTAGAAACACCTAAAAGAAAAAAAAATTCAAGATAAATAATTTACAATTATTTAAACATTAGTAATCAAGACACCTATTGTAGGCTTGTGTCTATACCTTGTTCAGGCATGTTGAATGAGTCGATCTCTGCTACTATATCTTCTTCTTCACCAATTGCTTGGCTTCCACAATTACCATACAAAGTTGTAAGGTCAATCAACATTTCCTTGGGGACATTGGTACATTTCGTTACTCCATGGCTAGGTTTTCCAATTAAATGAGCAATCATTCGTGTTGTTGACCCATGCATATGTTTGTTGCAAAATTTACAGTTCCAACTCCTATTTCCTGTTTGACTTCTTACGACATTGAGGCAACATGTATCCCAATATTTGTTCTTAATGGGCGGCACTTTCCTTCTTTATTTTCTACAAATCAATAAAATTGAGATATTGAAAATGGAAAATAATGCACAAAAAGAGGAGCAAGATTATATGAATGCATTAAAGCAAATCGAAGAATTGAAAACTTTGAATAGATCAACCTTCAGGGAGGATGAGGATTATACTACTTTAAATGAGCAACTACAGGATACTCAAGAGTATCTTTTATTCATAGAAAGCAAATACAAGAAAATGTTACAATTAAGGACATGTATAAAAACAGAAAATTCAACTCTTTTGGAAGCTAAAAAGGAAGCAAAATTTACCATAACTTAACTAAAGAGCCTTAATGCTTAACGTAATAACGACATGCATAAAAGCAAAAAATTCAACAAGTTTGGAAGCCAAAAGGGAAGTAGAATTTGGTCAAGAAATCCATCTTGAAGATGTACAGAAAGGGTTCGATGAAGATCTATTTATTCATAGTGCTTTGCTAGATATGTATGTCAAATGTGGATCTATAGTGGAAGTGCAAAATGTTTTCAACCGAATGTCCAACCGAGATGTGGTATTATGGACAACATTGATTGCATGATATGTTGAGCATGGACCCGTTGAGGATGCACTGAAAAGCTTTGAAAAGATACAAGATGAGGGGATACTTATTACTACCAAACACTTTCACCTTTTCTTGTGTCTTAAAGGAATGCTCTCATTGGAGGGTTTGTTGAGTATAGAACTACTGAGAAAGCATTAGATTCGTTCGATAAAATGCAAGTTGATGGAATCTTTCCGGATGCATATACATTGCCCATGTCCTAAAAGTGTGCGGTTTATTAGGGCCTACAGATAAAGGACAATCCATGTATATGGAGGCTGTATTGAAAGGGTTCTAGCAAGTGCACATTTATTCATACCCATCATATTCAAAAGCAGACAACCAAAACCATGATATTCCAAAAAATGAGTAGTTGTTAACAAAAATAAATATGCATTGCAAATGATAAAAAATGGGACATCATTAAAAAAGGACCAAGCACTTTTCCCATGACACGAAATTGAGATCTTCAATGTTTCTAGAAACCAATGTCATTTATAGTAACATGGAAAGTAAATTAGAATGATCAATTTCTGAAATGAATTCAAATGGGATACAACCACTAAAATCAATAAGCAAAGGATTAGCTAATGCTACAAATTGTGAAAGATTTTGAACACATTGTCTACATGTATACATACATGTTTGAGTTTCAACACATGGTTCCTATAATATTTGATCTCAACACTTGCAAAGAGGAGAGTTTTATTGCATGACGTCAATTACAATTGTCTACCAATTTGTTACTTGTATAGATGCATTATTGTGGAATAGATAGATTGCTGGACACAAGCATACATAAACTAGATCAACTAAAAATTAAATCTCCCTTGTCATTTGGTATTATCATACAACTTGACATTGGAATACAACAAAATGGGAGGTATACTTAATCATAAAAAATAAAAGAAAGAAACATATTCACTAACCTGATTTTATTTTCTTCTTCTTCTTGTTCTTCTTCTTGTTCTTCTTCTTCTTCTTGTGCTTCTTCTTCTTCTTCTTCTTCTTCTAGTGCTTCTTCTTCTTCTTCTTCTTCTTCTTCTTCTTCTTCGGCTTTTTCTGCTTCTTCTTCTTCTTCTTCTTCTAAGTCTATTCTGTTCGTCTTTCTTCCTTCCTTCTATTTTACTAAAGTTGTTCTTTTCTTTTGCTTTCTTTAGGGTTTTACTCACATTTTCTATAAATACGTACTATTTGTATTTTTTTAAAGGTACGTTAAATACCGTATTAGATGAATGTATATGACATTTGAATGAACAACTTTGACGTATGGTACGTACTATACAAATAAGAAGGTATTATACGTATTGATACGTTAAATACGCGTACGTAAACAACATTGATCACAGCGAAACGACACAGAAAGTGGACGAATCGTTGGGCGGCATGTTCAAGCTCACCGGCTCCAACTATTCATTGTGGAAGTCGAAGATGAGGGATATGCTCGTGGTTAAAGATCTTTGGCTGCCAGTTCAGTTTGGAGACAAGAGACCGGACAAAATCGATGCCACGATATGGGAGGTGATGCACATGAAGACAACGGTGTACATACGGTGCTTCATCGACATGAGCCTATACAACAACTTCAATGAAGAGAGCAAGGCTCATGAGCTCTGGGAGAAGATCGACATTATGTTTCAGAACAAAAATGTTGTTAATCAGGTTTCGGTATTCCGGAAGCTAGTAAGACTCCGGTACCAAGATGGCTCTAACATGGCGGAGCACATGAATGCCTTCCAGGGGTTGATACACCGGGCAACATCATTGGAAGTACCTCTCGCCGATGGGGTACTAGCGCTACTCCTGCTCAGTTCCCTCCCGGATAGCTGGGAGACGTTGGTTGTCACTTTGGGCAACGCCGGGCCGGGAGGGAAACGGTTATCCCTAGCAAGAGTGAAGTCGAGCTTGCTAGATGAGGAGGCGCATTGGAAAGATAAGGATACGAGCTCCGACTCCAAAGCGCTCCTTACCGAATCGGAACGCGGAAGACAAAGGAACCGTAGCCCCCAGAACCGGGAAAAGTCGGGGACGCGGTCAAAGTCAAGGGGGAGACCTACTTGCTTCTATTGCGGCAAGCCGGGACACTTCCAGAAGAACTGTCGGCATTTCCGAAAGGATAAGGAGACCGACGGTACCGATTCGAAGCGGACCCCGGACCGGAACGATAAAGACCGGAGGGGGCCGAACCGGAAGGGAACGACGGCAATCGTGGCAAGTGAAGAAGAGTTTATGCTCATCACTGAGGAGAGTGATATAAATCTTGCCGGCGACGAGATGACCTGGGTGGTAGACTCCGGAGCGTCGTTCCACCTTACCCCAGACCGGAAATGCTTCTCATCCTACTCAGCCGGTGATCACGGTTGTGTCCGGATGGGAAATGAAGGTACATGCCGAATTTTCGGCATAGGAGATGTGTGGCTGTCAACACCAACCGGATGCAAGATGCTGCTGAAGGATGTTCAACACGTTCCGGAGGTTCGTCTAAACCTGATATCAACTGGTCGGCTAGATGATGAAGGCTACACGGGTAGCATCCGGAACGATGTTATGAAGTTCAACAAAGGGAGCCTGATTGTGGCTCGGGCCCGGAAGGTAAACACGTTGTACCTAATGAATGCCCGGTTATGTCCGGAGGAAGTGAACGTGGCATCCGACACTGCCGATGAGCTATGGCACAAAAGGCTGTGTCACATGAGTGAGAAAGGGATGAAGAGGCTTGCAGACGACAACCTCATTCCAGTGAAGAACATGCACTTGGAGAAGTGTACTAACTGTCTGGCTGGTAAACAAAACCGGACCTCCTTCCGACCAAGGCCACCGATGAGACGTAATGCACCACTGGAGTTGGTGCATACTGATGTATGGCAAGTGGACACGAAGTCACATGCAGGATCGCAGTACTTCGTGACGTTCATAGATGACCACAGCCGGAAGCTGTGGGCCACACCGTTGAAGACGAAGGATCAGGTGCTATCCGTCTTCAAAGAGCTCCATGCGAGAGTGGAAAGAGAAACCGGCCGGAAACTGAAGGCGGTTCGAGCAGATAACGGAGGTGAATACCGGGGGCAGTTCGAGGAGTATTGTCACTTGAAGGGAATCCGGCTCGAATTTACTGTGCCGAAGACGCCGGAACTAAACGGGTTGGCCGAGAGGATGAACCGGACCATAATGGAGAGGGTCCGGAGTATGTTGGCGCATGCAAAACTACCCAAGAAGTTTTGGGTTGAGGCACTATCGGCGACGACATATGTGATAAACAGATCACCCTCAGTACCCTTGGATGGAGACACGCCACAGAGAGTCTGGACCGGTAAGGAAGTGTCCTACCGGCATCTGAAGGTATTCGGGTGTCTCGCGTACGTGCATGTAGCTAAGGACCGGAGAGGAAAGTTGGATCCAAAGACCCGGCCATGCATATTCCTCGGTTACGGCGACGATGAGTTCGGCTACTGAGTGTGGGACCTGGTCGACAAGAAGGTATTCCAGAGTCGAGATATTATCTTCATGGAGGACAAGACGCTCGTCGACTAGGAGTCGGAGAAGAAGATAATGAACTCCGAGTCGACCGGTAATGATCGATTCTACGATGAGCAGACCCAACCCAGGGGCCCATAGCGAACATATTCACGGATATGTCCCTGCATCCGGATCGCTCTCCGGGTACATTCGTCATCCGGTACCGAAACCGGGGTCTTCGTCATCCGGATCCGAAACCGAAACCGGGCTTGTCGGCATTCATCTCCGATATCCGACCATCCCATCCGAAAGGGACCGAAATCCCAACAAAGGGCCCCCCGGAGATTTCCGGAACCAGAGCACCTGTTGCTAACCGACGAGGGGGAGCCAGAGAGCTTTGAAGAAGCAAAGCATGACACCCAGAGCCGCAGGTGGTTGAGTGCCATGCAGGACGAGATGGATTCCCTGCATGAGAACCACACATATGAACTTGTGGAGTTGCCGAAAGGAAAGCGGGCACTTCGAAACAAGTGGGTGTTCAAGCTGAAACCGGGAGATGCCGGAAACCCCCCGAGATACAAAGCCAGGATCGTGGTGAAGGGGTTTCAGCAGAAGAAGGGCGTCGACTTCGACGAGATATTTGCCCCGGTAGTGAAGATGACCTCCATCCGGACGGTGCTGAGCATAGCAGCAAGCATGGACCTCAAGGTAGAACAGATGGACGTGAAGACGGCATTCCTTCACGGTGACCTCGAAGAAGAGATCTACATGCAGCAACCGGAAGGATTCGAGGAGAAAGGGAAGGAGCACCTGGTATGCCGGTTGAAGAAGAGCCTTTACGGACTGAAGCTCAAAGGGTACCTCAAAACGCAGTCCGACCACTGCGTGTTTGTGAAGAAGTTCGAAGGAGGAGACTTTCTAATACTCCTCCTGTACGTGGACGACATGTTGATCTTCGGACGAGACCAGGTCAAGATACGGATGCTGAAGAAGGCTCTTCACCGAACCTTCTCAATGAAGGACTTGGGTCCGGCGAGACAAATACTAGGGATGCACATCATCCGGGACCGGAGCAAGAAGCAGTTGTGGCTGTCACAGGAAAAGTACGTGACAAAGGTGCTTAAACGGTTCAACATGTCGGAAGCAAGACCGGTCGGATCGACCCTCCCGGCAAACTGCAAGCTGTCCAACAAGCAAAGTCCCAAGACAAAGGCTGAAAAGGAGGATATGATGAAAGTGCCGTATGCCTCAGCCGTCGGGAGCTTGATGTACGCCATGGTGTGTACGAGACCGGACATAGGATATGCAGTCGGAGTGGTGAGCCGGTCCATGAGCAATCCCGGCAAAGAGCATTGGAACGCGGCCAAGTGGATACTCCGATACCTGAAGGGCACGGCAAACGTGTGCCTCCGATTCGGCTCCGGTAAGCCCGAACTCGACGGCTTTACCGATTCGGATATGTCGGCTGATGCAGATACCAGCCGGTCCACATCAGGGTATGTGATGACGTATGCAGGGGGAGCTGTTTCATGGCAGTCGAGGCTGCAGAAGACGGTTGCGTTGTCAACCACGGAGGCGGAGTACATGGCGGCTGTTGAAGCCGGCAAGGAAATAATATGGATGAAGGACTTCATTAGAGAGCTCGGTATCCGACAGGAGGAGTACCGACTCTACTGCGACAGTCAGAGTGCAATCCACCTTGCGAAGAACGCGGCCTATCACTCCCGGACGAAGCACATCCAGCGAAGATATCACTGGATCCGGGAAAGGATAGAAGACAAGGAGTTCGTGCTGACGAAGGTCCACACGGACGAGAACGGGTCGGATATGCTGACCAAGGTGCTCACACCCGACAAGCTGGAAGCATGCCGGAAGAGGATCGGATTGGAGAGACATCCCATGCCGAAGTGAAGGGGGAGTTTGTTGGGATTACGGTCCCTTTCGGATGGGATGGTCGGATATCGGAGATGAATGCCGACAAGCCCGGTTTCGGTTTCGGAACCGGATGATGAAGACCCCGGCTTCGGAGCCGGATGACGAATGTACCCGAAGCGAGATCCGGATGCGGGGACATATCTGTGAATATGTTTGCCAAGGGCTCTTGAGGCTATAGTTGTAAATAGCCCCAAAGTCATATGTGTATAAATATGACTTAGGGCAAACAGTTTTAATGTTGCTACTCATTTTTCTGTTTTTCCACTCAAGAGGAGTGAAGAGAGAGCAGCCGTGAGAGAGATAGAGCGTGAGAGAGGAGGAGGTCGACGCCTCTGTGTATTTCCGCCGCCTGTGGCGAGGACAACGAGCTCAAGGTCGTCGCCTTGCAGCTCGCCATTGTATATTTCTCTGTGCATAGTGTTTGGTTTGGAGTCTTGTACTCTCGTGGTTTTTTCCCGTCTAGGGTTTTCCACGTTAATCCCTGTGTATTCGTGTTCTTTCTCTGTGGTTCCTATTTTCTGCTGCATCGATTCGTGCTTACTCGGTTGTGGCCGAGTGGTGAAGGTTAATCGGAGGGTCGATTTCTCTACAGTAAGGTCCTGGCACTACCGCTTGCCTCCTCCTCGCTTGATGTTTCGGAAACCGTGCCCCGAATCCTCCGCCCACTCTCAAACTGGCTCTTCCCGTTCCGTAGTCACCGGCCTCAGCCTTGGCCGTCCCCTTTCCGCTAGACGAGAGGGTCGTTAGCTTCGCACCCTCTCCCACGTCGCCGTTGCATGCTCTTCCGGCCTCCGCATAGGCCCCGTCCTCCGCGTGTAGGGAGGCGTATTCCTCCGTAAGTTGAAAAGGTGACTTGTTCCACACCTTCCATGTAATGGCACCATCGTACCGAACCTGGTACACAGCCTCATCATTATTTTGCATCCGTCAAGAAGGCGGCTTCCTTCTCGACCTGTATTTTCCTCTCAATTCGAGCATCGTTGGCTTAAAATATTTTGGTACCCCATCCCCACTCCAATGGTCGACTTCTTCGACCGCACTCTCAACGGCTTCCAAACCATTTCTTGTCCACCCTTCTTCCGTGTATGTTCATCATCGCCTTCGAGATTGCCGTCACAACGAAGCCCTCTTCATCCACGCCAACTCTCCCTTGCTGCCTTTCACGTCGGGTTTCACCAAAAGATGTTGTGGTATTCCACGGGTACGTGTAGGATCTTAGGCGGGACCGTGGGGGTCTTGGACTAGGGAGATGGATGGTGGAGTCCTTAAGCTTTGTAGGCTTCGCTCCGGAATCGGCTTCCGGTTCCAACGAATGTAGGGTTTCACAAAAAGACGGTTCACTGTGAATATGGACCTGACTCAAATATGTTACAAGGAAGATAAATATACACTAAAATGAATATATATTACAAGAGTCTACAACAAGACGGTTACATGCCTGAATCTGGTGGCTATTACAAACAATCGGTTAATACATCAAGATGAGAATGGGCAGACCGGTGAAAGCGAGTCAAGTGGGCTGCCGGGACCGTGACGTCCATCGTTGGTCACACCCCGAAGACGATGGCGTGTTCCCGTGCCACTTCGCCCTCCCTTCTCGAACCGGCCACCATGCGAAACGTTCTCCATCGAGGAGAGGAAACCAAACCTTCAAGTGCCGCCACCGGAATGCTGAAGAGCCGCTGTTGTAGAAACCCCAAACCAAAACACTAACTCGACCAAGAAGAAGGTAAACCCAAAACCCCAAGCTTATGAAACCTAGATCACATAAAGAAACCCGAAACCTTAAATCCCCCCATAATCTCTCACAAGATGAAGAACGAGACGAATTACTAAACCAACTACAAAAGACAGAGCATAATTTTTATGGAAAAAGAAAAAACATCCAACTACAAAAGTAGGCAAATCATTAGGTGTTTCTATTTTGAGCCATATGTAGCATTTATTTTGATCATTTTTTATTATGGACACATATTTCTCTATTTCCTTCTTAATCAAACATGTCACCCCTCCTTGTCCTCTTCTTTGTCTTGGATTTTTCTTCCATATCAAAAACTGTACATTATAGTTTCCTAAACCTTAAATCCTTTGAGTATCATGCTCCCATGTTTCAACAAGAAGTGTGATATCCGAGTCATCGGTAATCTCCTCTATGCCAAATCCCACATTCCATGGGTATCCATTGCAATTCCAAAAGCATAGTCGTAAAAGGCGTAGGTTAGTCTCATAGATCACGTGTCCCTATTTGCCTACATTTCCATCTTTAGGCACATCCTTAACCTTATTTTTCAATCTTTCTTCATATGCTTTACGGCGAGCATTTTGTTGTGAGATAGTACGATCTTCATGTCGAATACGAGTGTATAATGGCCGTATTCACACTGTCCCTTTGGACAGCCCAAGTTTGGGCTATTTCTGTAAATAGCATAAAGGGCAGTTGCCCTAGGATAGTCACTCTATAAAGTGACTTTGTAACCTTTAGAGGTGGTTGTTGTTGTTGGTTGTCATTCTTTGTAATTGTTGCTATTGGAATATAACAATTTGGTTGACATCCGGCTCATCAGAGATGAGTCTAAGGAGGTTCGACGGTTTGAACTTCAACTTCTGGAAGGAACAAATGCAAGACTATCTCATAGTCAAGGGTCAGATAGACCCGATTGAGAATGAAAATCCTCCAGAAGCATACAAGGCAAACAAGTGGCTAAAGCCAGACAGAATTGTCCGCGCCATGATTCGGATGCACTTGTCGGAGTCAGTGAACTTCACAGTGCAATCATGCACGACAACTTTTGAACTTTGGAAAACACTATCGGAAACGTATGAAAAGAAGGTCTCGACAACGAAGATGTATCTGATCCGGCGCCTCTACAACTTGCGGATGAAAGAATCTGATTCGGTTTAGGCACACCTCAACGAGTATGAAAGCATAAGCTCCCAAATCTCGTCTCAGGGGACGACAATCGAGGATGAACTCAGAGCAATGATACTCATGAGTAGTCTCCCCTCTTCATGGGAAACTTTCATTACAGCCGTGTGCAATGCTTCAGCAGTTGCCGTTAAGTACTCCGAAGTCACAAGCTCAATCCTGACTGAAGCAGCTCGGAGAAAGTCTTTCGCCAAAGACTCGGCAGATGAAGCTTATGTAGTACAAGGTTCGACCGACCGATCAAACAACCAGGGAAGAAGTTCTTCCCGACTGTCGAACAATCAGCGAAGAAACCGAATCTGCAACTACTGCAAGAAACCGGGACACATCAAAGTCGACTGTCGGGCACTCAAAGCAAAAACCGACAAAGCTCAGAGAACGGATCAGAAGAGTAGATAGCATGAGGAAGTCAACTACGTTAGCTCTTCAGCCGAAATTTTGACGACCAACCCGAACATATTGTCCATAGAGAACCCAGTCGAATCAGAAGTTCTGCTTACGACTGAGGAATCGAGCACATGGCTCCTGGACTCGGGCGCATCGTATCATGTGACACCTTACCGATCTCAGTTTTGGCAATACTCGGACCGGCACTCCAACTCAATTCGAGTCGGAAACTCGTAGCACTGTGCTATAATCGGAATCGGCACCGTAGAGCTCAACCTTCCAGGTGGCTCAACAGGCACCCCGACAGTGGTACAAGAAGTTCGACGACTTCATCCAATCAGTCAGCTTCTCAAAGAGCGATGAGGACCACTGTCTCTTCACCAAACACCTCAAGATGGGTCTCCCGTCTTCCTCATCATCTACGTGGACGACATGTTACCTTCCGGTCGGCATGCCAGAGAGCTCACCAAACTCGTTCAGAAACTGTAGTTGAAGTTTGCAATGAAGGACCTCGGTCCGGCAAGAAACATACTTGGTATGAAGATTAGTCGGCATCGCGATAAACGAAAACTTTTCTTGTCTCAAACCGACTACATCGGACGTGTCTTGGAACGCTTCAACAGGCACTCAGCCAAGTCTACTTCGACCCCGTTCCCCATTAACCTTCGGCTGTCTCAGTGAGACTGCTCGACATCCGGTTCGCAAGGGGAAGATATGAAGTCGGTATCGTATGCACCAGCAATAGGCTCCCTTATGTACGCAATGGTCACGACACGGCCTGATATTTCTCACGTCATAGGAGTTGTGAGCAGATTCATTCATAACCCAGGCTGATCGCACTGGAATGCAGTCAAACATGTGTTCAGATATCTAGCTGGCACAAAAGACCACGGCATTCTTTTCGGCCCGAACTCAACCTCAGACGTAGTCGGTTACACCAACTCGGACTTCGCCGGTTGTGTGGACAGTCGGAAATCAACAACCGGATACTGTTTCAAATTCGGCAATGGAGCAATCTCGTGGAAGTCGAAACTTCAGGAGTGCATAGCCACCTCAACGATCGAAGCGGAATATGTAGTTGCGTCCGACACAACAAAAGAAGATTTATGGCTCGGTCGGCTAGCGCACACGTTTCGACAAGTCGACTCCGACTCGGCTCCAGTTGTCTACAGCGACAGTTAGGGTGCTATTGCTTTGTCAAAATATCCGGTTCACCACAATGCCTCCAAACATATAGACGTTCGATATCACTTCATTCGGGCCTGTGTCATTTTAGGGAAAATCGGTCTCGAGAAAATATCCACAACCGACAATGTCGTAGATGGAATGACCAAGTGTCTTTCGGCGGATCATTTCCGGTCCCTTCGACACTAGATGGGTGTAACGAAAAATCGGTCTGGTTAAAGTCAAACACACAGCATAGGATGGTTTCGGACCACCGACATTGGTTCTCTGAGGATCAGCTTCAACTCTTCCGACCCGACCGGTTCGGTCTTTTGTCTTCGGATCTTGCCGACTCTAACAAAACCGATCTGTCTGATAAACCTTGTATATATACCTGTAATTCTTTAGATAACCCATGTATATGCCCATTACGGGGGAGTTTCGAATACGAGTGTATAATGGCCGTATTCACACTGTCCCTTTGGACAGCCCAAGTTTGGGCTATTTCTGTAAATAGCATAAAGGGTAGTTGCCCTAGGACAGTCACTATATAAAGTGACTTTGTAACCTTTAGAGGTGGTTGTTGTTGTTGGTTGTTATTCTTTGTAACTGTTGCTATTGGAATATAACGATTTGTTTGTACCTATCTCTCTCTCTCTCTCTATGTCTATCTTGCTTATGCGCATACACAGGTTCTCCTTCAAACAAAATGTTGCTTGCACTTCCGCATTGACGGCCTTGTCCCCAACACTTCACTCACAAAGCATTGCGTACCTTTGAGGTATACCCAACTATTTTTGAGTATGATCCGCCGCTTTGTATCATCTGTCATTGTGCATACAATAAGCCTTTCTCCGGAGGGAGTAACACCATGTTTCCCAACTCGGTGTGCCCCATATACATTCACATTTGACATCCCCTAATGCATGCAATGGCCTTTCCAAGGGATGCGGGTGTTTCCATACTCTCTTCTTTAATCCCACAGACGACAATGTTCTTTGATCGTCGTTCACGTTCTTTCAATTCATGGACATCTATGCTTTCTATATTCTTCTCTTGATGCATCACATGCATATTAGATGAGTTTGATAGCACATCCCCACCACAAACATTGGCCCATGATTTCGTTGTACATACATTTTTCATCTCACTTACATCCCGTCTCATCGTGTCCAATTTTTCTTCTTTTAATGCTTCCTTTAACTCAATCTTGTTAAGGCGCTCATTTGTTTCAAAAGAAGCTCTTTTACATTCTTGAATCTCTTCTTGAAGTTTTGCAACCACTTGTTTAAGACTTTCATTCTCAATGACAACACTTTGGAGCTTAGCATTCTCTTTCATTAACGTCCTAATCTCTTCACCTTGCTTGTTTATGGTTTCTTGAAGAGAAATCAAGTGACTCATAAGCATTTTGGCCATTGCATTGGAATCGAGATTTGTTGGTGATCTCGGCTCATTATCAATCATACCCCTGAACTTTGCGGTGGCTTTACGAGTATTTGCCATTTTAGGGACAAAACCTACAAGAAGAGAGAGATAGAGAGGGAAGGAGAGAGAATGTACCTTTCACTCGATTTAGGGCTTCAAAATCTACCTTCCGTTTGAGGAACCATGGGGCAAAGATGGTTGCGGATGAAAATGCATAACTTCTTGCCAGGGTAACGGAAATTAGTAAATGAACATTCTTTAGAAATCTCTCTCAAAGAGCTTTCCAACGAGCTATAGAACGTAGAAAACAATGGCCGGAGTTAACTTACAGAGACCTTTGAAAGAGAGAGAGAGAGAGAGAGAGAGAGAGAGAGAGAGAGAGAGATCACGATTACAAAAAATCAAAGAACTGTATTACCAAGGAATCAAGAATAACCAACAGTTACAAAGAGAGGGAAAATGTGCTTATGTCATCACCTTCTCTCTAAGTTCTCTCACTAGTACCGCCTCTTGGGAAAGAGGTCGTATTTGAATTACTTAAAGAATATGTGTCATAGGACATTAATTTCTATGACACACTAGTTACTATACAAGGAGGTGCGGTGTTCACACACTTGAGTATCCTAGAGTGTGTTCCCACTCATGGGAAGTTGATTTGGATTCTCAGAACGCCCCTTTAAACACAATTTCCGGCCGTTGGATGGTTGGTTCGAATTGGCTTTGGCTTCAAATGGCTGGTATACTCTTACTGCTCTGTACTCCCCCTCAAGCTCGGTAGGTCAATGGTCGAAACACCCAGGTCGATTGTGAACTGCCGCAGCTTGTCGATTCCCAAGGACTTGGTAAAGAGGTCGGTCGTTTGTAGGTTTGTGCTGATGTGTTGCAAGTCGACATCCCTGGCCAGAACTAGCTCTCAGATGAAGTGATAGTGCACTTCGATGTGCTTAGTCCGAGCATGGAAGACTAGGTTTTGAGTGAGATGGATATTGCTCATGCCGTCGTAGTAGAGGAGAATTGGATTCTTGATGGGAACGCCCAAATCCTTCAAGATTCTCTTGAGCCAAATGGCTTCACATGCAGCTACGACTGCACCCTTGTATTCGGCTTCGGTGCTCGACAGTGCGATTGCTGGTTGTTTCTAACTACTCTACAATATGGCGCCACTACCGACAGAAAATTCAAATCTGGATGTTGATCATTGGTCGGCTCTGTAGCGGGCCCAGTTGGCATCAGTATATCCTTTGAGTCATATCGGTGTGGCTGTTTTGTAAAGGATGCCAAAATCCATGGTTTCACTCACATACCTTAGCACTTGCTTAGCACAATCAAGATAGATTTTGTGTGGATTTTGCATGAACTGGCTAAGAAGGCCGACCAGGTAGTTCAGGTCAGGCCGGGTAATTGTGAGGTAGATGAGGCTTCCGACTAGTTGACGATAGTGCGTCGGCTTACACTCTCTAGTGCCTAAGTCAACATCTAGTTTTAGATTTCTATCAAGAGGAGTAATGACGAGCTTACATTGTATCATCCCAAACTTGTAAAGAAGATTGATGATATATTGCTTTTGAGAAAGCATGATGTTGTCTAGAGTCTGAATTACTTCTATTCCTAGAAAGTAATGGAGCTCTTTCATATTGGTCATTTCGATCGGCTGGAGAGGAGCTTCTTGATATGCTCAATATCCGCTAAATGGTCTCCTCATATGACCAAGTCATCCACATAAATGATGATAAATACTTGTCCTCTGGGGTCACTCTGGATGAACAGAGAGTTGTTGAACCTAGACATGTTGAAGCTGATTTAATGAAGATATTGCGTTATCTTCGAATTCCATGCTCTTGGTACCTACTTCAGGCCGTAGAGAGGCTTTTTGAGTCAGTAAATAGCAGTCAGATGTGTAGTCGACACGAATCCAGGTGGTTGCACCATGTACACCTCTTTGTCTAACTCACCTTGTAGAAAGATGTTCTTTACATCCATTTGGTGGAGGTGCCACCCTTTTACTGCTGCAACCGCGATCACAGTTCGAATTGTAGTCATCTTTGCTACCAGGACAAAGGTCTCTTCGTAGTCGACACCTTGCGTCTGCGCGTACCCTTTGCCAAAAGCCGGGCCTTCTACCGATGGACAGTACCATTGGTATTGTGCTTTACCTTGAAAATCCATCAGCATCCAATTGCCTTTTGGTGGTTTGAAGAAGGGATGAGATCCCATGTCTCGTTCTTGGAGAGTGCTTGCATCTCCTCATTCATCACTTCGACCCATCTCGGGTCCTTCGCGGCTTCAGAATAGTTTTCCTATTCTCAGACTGTCGACACCTTCATCATGAATGCATAATGATATGCCATGTAGTCAATGTAGTCGAATCGACTGACTACGTTCTTTTCTCGGGTCGATCGACGTGGTTCTTTTGTTGTCCTCATGATGGGAACATCCAATCTACTAAACTCACTGTCGGATAAGTGAGTCAATTCATTTCCAACTAACTCTTCGTACTTAGGCCTTTTGGCCTTTCCTTTGTCCTGTTTCGAACTCAACCGCGATGTGATGTGGTCGCCTTGAGTCTCTTGTGGTTTACTCAACCTAGTTGAGATTGGACTTCCCTCTAATGTGAAACTCGGTCGATCATCCTCCTCCGCATCAGTGTCGAACTTCGTTTCGATTGTGTCAGATGGGGCTGATTCGAATGTATAGCTGGATGCTGACTTGTCCAATACTACATCCGTACTCACTCATACCTTCTTGGTGGAAGGGTTGAAGCACTTATACCCTTTTTGCTCAATTGAGTACCCTACGAGAATACATTTCTCCGACTTGAGATCGAGCTTCTATCGCAGGTCCTCGGGGATATGTACATATGCAATTGAACTGGATATCATGACATGAGATAGATCCGGTTTCTTCCCATAGAACTTTTCCTAGGGGGTAACTTTGTGCACTCTTGATGTTGCGCATCGATTCATCAGATAAACGGTTGGATTCGCCGCTTCAGCCAATATGACTTTGGCATATGTTTCTCGTTCATCATTGCCCTTGCCACCTCAAGTATGTGCCGATTCTTGCATTCGGTTACTCCGTTCTGTTGAGGTGTGGCCAGCAGGTAAACTCTCGCCGAATTCCTTCTTGTCAAAGGTATGTTGTGAAGGAGTTGGAGAAATACTCCTTGCCATCGCCCGATCAAAGGCATCAGACATGCCAACCAGTTGCCTTTCGACTTCGTTTTTGAACCTTTGGAAGTGTCTGAACACTTCACTTTTCTGCCGCATGGGGTAGATCCAAGTATGTCTAGAGAAGTCGTTGATCAACTTTACGTAGTACCGGCAACCACCAAATGTTGTCATCTGGGCTAGTCCGCATACATCCGAATGTATTACATCTAGGATCCCTTCGCTTGTGTTCTTCTCCTTTGGGAATGGTTGTCGGTGTTCTTTGCCGAATTAACAAGCTTCGCACACACCTGCAATTTCCTTTTTGGTGAAGGTGGGAAGTCCAGTGACAACTACTTTCGACTGCATTACCTTGAGCTTTTGGAGATTGAGGTGACCTATCCTCTTGTGCCACAGTTCTATGTCAGCATCGGCTCTCTAGCCCTTGGCATATATTGCCGAGTTCATCTCGTGAGAGTCGAGGATGAACATCCAACCTTCTCTCCGACCCCTAGCGATGAATCGGCCTTGAACTTTTTCAATAAAGCATCCTCCATCATTGAAGAGGACTTACATGCCTTGTTCAACCATCTGGTCGACTGAGACCAGGGTCTTTGTTATTGTAGGAACATGTAGAACGTTCTTGATGTATTTTTGGTTTCCTTCTTCCCTAAATGGAAAATTGCCGATATGTTGAATGGGGTAAATTGTGTCATCCCTAGTTTATACATAGCCGGGTCATTCGGGCTTTCGTAGCTCCTTGAACAAATCCTCGTTGGATTTCATCTAGTTCGATGCGCCCGAGTCGACAAACCATACATCTTCTGGTTTGGAGGTTTTGGTTGAGTTTGAGGTTGTCATCGAGTGCGTTCTGTGCCTCATCACAAACATTCTGCCACGATTGTCGTAGTCGGAGTTGGAGGCGTAGTTTGTGAGTTGTCGGCTTGTGGAGGCCGACTCAGTCTTGTTTTTCCGACACTCTGCCTCATAGTGACCGAATTCACAATCGTATCCACACTGAGCGAGATTGTTTGTCAGTTGGGTCCGGCCTAATTTCCCCCCCTTCTTCCGAACGCTCCGCCTCGCGCGTTTGAACCATCTTGTTGGTAATAGAAATTATGTTCTCGGGGTTGCTCTTGGTTGTGTTGACCTTGGCCGAGTCAGCCTCTTCTTCCCCTACCTTGTCCTCTTCCTCCATTGAAGTTGGAATAGAGCATTTTTCCTTCTTGCGCATTGCTTCTTGTTCGAACATGATTCTCCTCGACCAACAATATCGACTAGAGATCGAAGGAGGGAGGATTCTCTCTCGGGAGGACTGCCGACCAAATGGCCCCGAACCGAGGTGCTAGGCCTATGAGGAAAATCTACATCATTTCATCATAGTCAATGCTAACATTGATCGACCCGAGGGCATCACACAACTCCTTGATTTTCAAGGTGTAGCTGATGATTGACATGTCCCTCTGTTGTATGCCGTTCAACTCTTGATGGAGTTGAAGCTTTCTTGCGGTCGTATTGGCCACGAAATCTTCTTGAGGTTCCCCCACACCTCCTTCGTCGTTTTGGCCTCTCGAATGTAGTCAAGCATGTGATCATGGACGCATGATGCAAGGCAGTACAATGCACGACTCGACGCTTACTCCCAAGTTGGGTAGTCGGCATGTGTTGGGTTGGGTTGATTCTCGTTTTCCCCTTCGACATAACTCCAATAGCCTTGGCCAACAAGGTATTGGTGCATCTTGTATTCCAAAGATGCAAAGTTGTTTCTGTCGAGCTTTTCGGTCGGAAGAGTGCTTCCCATTTGTGTGTTCATGTTGAGCTTCTTCTACTTCTTCTTGATGCGAACTGTGTAGATGGCTGCTACAACGATCAGTTGGTTCTTGTTGAACACAGAATCGGGCACAACACACTCAAAGAAGATGGGCTTCGATCAAGCAACCACGTGCTCTAATACCATGTAAAGAATCGGATGGATTTTGGGCAACAGAAGAATTGTGTGTGTGTGTGTGTGTGTGCGCGCGCGTGCGCGAAGAGAGACAGACAGAGAGACAGAGAGAGATTATATTATCGTCTTCGGAGGTCAAATATCACCTATGAGACCAAAAATATTACATTTCACGTGATACTGTGAAAGTGACTAGTGACTCTCGATGTTCAAGAACTTTACCAATGAATGTTGCAATCGAGAGTGCACATTGTGGTTGTGAGATGAATTCATGCAAGGATGGGGATCGGTCGAAGAGATGTGGAAAGCATGGTCGAATATGATCAAAGGCAGAGCATTGTATCAAAGTGTGATACTCAGATTCACGAACTTGTTTAGGGCAAAGTGTGCATAGCTCACGATTACAAAAAATTAAAGAACTGTATTACAAAGGAATCAAGAATAACCAATAGTTACAAAGAGAGGGAAAAGGTGTTTATGTCATCACCTTCTCTCTAAGTTCTCTCACTAGGACCGCCTCTTGGGAAAGAGGTCGTGTCTTAACTACTTAAACAATGTGTCATAGGACATTAACTTCTATGACACACTAGTTACTATAGAAGGAGGTGGGGTGTTCACACACTTGAGTATCCTAGAGTGTGTTCCCACTCACGGGAAGTTGAGTTTGATTCTCAATAGGGGTACATACACATCGCCAAAGCATCACCACACCCACGAGCCATGGAGGTCAGCAGAAAAACCAATATAGCCGAACTCACAAATAAACAGGTTAACCAAATCTTGAATTTACAAAATGAAGGAGTTGATACAATGGACACCCCAAAGAAAGAGATTCCAAAATCTTATTTTGGAGAATACTTAAGTTCAGCAAAGGCATACAAGACACAGGGTGTCATGATATGGCCTCAAAAGGAATTGAATCCACATTGTATCATCCCAAAGAAAGAGATTCTCATAACTTATTTTGGAGAATACTCCACTTCAGCAAAGGCGTACAAGACATAGGGTGTCATGATATGGCCTCAAAAGGAATTGAACCCATGACCTTATGTACGAGTTGAGGCCATACCATTAAGTTATTCATTGTACATTTTAAATTATTCTGGAACATTCTAGAAAGTTCAGGAATACTATAAATAAATAGAGGCATATGGCACTATTCAGATCCAATTCAGTTCAACGCTAGTCTTAAGCCTCTTAACTATCTTTGTACTCATCTTCATAAAATATACTTCTTGTTATCATACTTCTTTCTTTCACACTCCATCTCTCTCTCTCTCTCTCTCTCTCTCTCTCTCTCTCTCTCTCTCTAGTGATTCTCCCACAGTCTTCCCCTCCTCTCTACACCTAGTACTAATTTTGATTGTACTCTCTCTCTCTCTCTAGTACTAATTCGTTTTTTCTATAGGATTACTCCTCATAGTTTAGACCGAATGAGCCTACTTTTCCTCCCTTCCTCTTATATTAATCTTCTTATCGATCCTTCCTCTAGCATTAAATTCGTACAAGTACATGTAAGCTAGGAACTTCCAATGTTCAATCTACACTATATGAAGTTAAATTATATACAAGGATGCATATGTAGCTCAAGTGGTAGGGTTGCCCAATAGAGACTAGGAGGTCTTGGGTTCAATCCCTACCTTCTTTCCTGGCATATGTCTATGACAAGAATGCCAATCCGTTCTTGTCGGAGCTTCAGTGCTTAAAGGAAAAATTCGTAGCTCCCACATTGTGGGGTCGATCTTATCCAGTATCTTGTCCTTGAACTGAACCGGCAACCAAAGATCTTTAACCACCAGCATATCCCTCATCATCAACTTCGACACTGAGTAGTTGGAGCCGGTGAGCTTGAATATGCCGCCAAACGATTCTTCCATTTCCTGTGTTCGCTTTGATACCAGTTTGTAAGAAATAGTGCGGAATATTGCTCGGCCACAACCGAGTCTTGAATCACTTCAATGAGAATCAAACACGAAAATGGGGTTGGATATTAGTACATGTACACACACGAACAATAGAAAGTACACAAGATGTTTACATGGAAAAACCTTCATAGGAAAAAACCACGGCAGCCCACAGACTCCAAACTATCACTATATAAGAAAGGTACAATCAGAGACTCGGCGGCAACGACCTCGGGCTTTGTAACTTCTCCAAGCGGCGGTTACAACAAAGTATCTCTCTCTCTATATATATACAACAGTTATACACATACTATGGCAACACTATCTTCTGTGATTGCCCTAGTTCATATTTATATTGATATGAACTTAGGGCTATTTACAAATATAGCCTCAATAGGCTTACTCAAAACTTATTTACAAATATGTCTTCTCTTCCGGTTCTCATTAGGTTCATCCGATCCAGTTTCCGGATCCCTTCCGATTCTCACCGGGTCCTCTTCATTCATAAGCGGATCCCATTCGGAGGGACCGACTTCCCAACAAGAAAGAGAACCCTATGAACCATGTGACTACTATTACTACTACAACTACTATCCATTCATTCCACATAATCAAAACCTAATTTCACACTCATGAAAAACCAACATTATTCATATAGTTAACAAAAACAATTTATACATTTGTCATATTGTGGTAATTGTAAGAAACATGTCAATCATTTTTTGAAGTTAAGGATTCATAACCAAATACAATCCTCAAGGCATTTGAAAAGAAACTTCGATCTGATTACTTGAAATATTTATGAACATTTGTCACATTTCTAGTTTGGGCGAATATTCAACCAAATAAATTGTAAAAGTTTAGCAAAACACGACGTTTATTAAGTATGTAATGGTACTATTAGAAGGAACACACTCATACAAACGCAAAAGATATTAAAATAACACTTCTCATTTATCTTGTTTATATGTGTGAAAGATATTAGAAGCACCAAGGAGATTATGTGCTACTCTAGGAACATAATAACATTGCTTTTCTGCCTCATAAAATATGGGATTTTAGATGTCACCACAAACATTGTCTTATAGATTCACTAGATGAATTTAATATGGAGATTTTGCCATTGCAAATACATAAAAATGATGTTAATGCATTCATAAGGTTATACGTTAACGTTCTTATATTTGTTCATTAGTCACGGACCACAAAAAAAATGCTAATGACGATCAATAATAGTTTTTACATGAGTCTTTTTTAGAAATATGCTTATAGTATGATGAACTCAAAAAATCGTAAGTAATGGATGTTACACCTATGATCTCGATTAAAGGTATTTCAATAGATTGATTACATCCACGAGTTACTACACCTAAGATTAATTAATTAGGTAAGGAAACAAGAAATGTGGTTGCATTTCGAATAGTTTCCCTTAAAATGCCGGAATGTCAAACAATTGGAAAAACAAAGCTAATGACTTTGAATTTCATACACCTAAAAAAATATTGCTATTAAATTCAAATCATTTGAAATGCTTTAGAAAAATATAGGGGATCGGTATAGCTTGTATGTTTAGCCTTATGGCGGTTTTCTAATACTAATGTAGTATCTTTTTTTGGAAAAAAAAAAAAAAAAAAAAAAAAAAAAAAAAAAAAAATCATTTGAAATGCTTGTGCGGTTACATTATAAAATCTTTAACTCTCAAATATAATAATAAAACTAATATTAATACCAAACATAGTAAAACACACGCAACCTTAGTACATTATTGAATCTTTCAAATGTTGTAAAAACAAGGCTTTGTATGAGGTGTGAAGCTCGTGGATGGAAGTTTGATTGAATGCATTGACCAACTAGGCATCATTTATTTCTATATGCAAAATTTAGAGATTTAGCACACCAAATAATCATATAGTACTCTATGTGCAATATGTGGATCATCTATTTTTTGTATGGATGATCAACCATGAGAGCAATAAAGGTATATTGCTTTCCAATTAGAAGCGGCAATGCATTGGTTTGAGCCGAAGCATTTTGTAGTAATCCACTTATTTCAATTGTTACCTCATGCAATACAATCACAAGTGCAACACTTTTTTTAAATATATATACACACAAGAGAGAAATGGCTTTGTGTTTTAGGTTTGGTTGCATGTTTCTTCTTTTATGCAACCTCTAAATTTTTATATTATCAATAGTGTTATATATAGATACCAAACTTTGGCAGTAAGATATTAGGGCATTTTGAATGTGGTATTTTCAATTTGAATCCATGGAGCTTATTAAATGTGGTATTTCAATTTTGATTGCATATCATATTCCCCAATAGATTCAAATGCTTAAACGACCTCATATTATGGGTGTATTAATCAACTAGCTTTATTAATAGATATAAGAATATAAGTGAAATAGAAACTCTTTGTTCAAACTATAGAAGAAGGTATCATTGGCGGCATGTCTAAAGTTGTCCCTACTCTATATCCACATATACTAGGTACGTGACTACCAGATCATGCACGATATCTCAAAACTAGGATGTTTAAACTAGATAACAACACGTTAATGATAAACATCGATTTCATATGTAAGAGAGGAGACTTTATTGTAGATAGAAGTGATCATCTTTTGTACTAAAATATTATAAAAAAATAGACAAAGACCTAATTACAAAATGTGACATGTTGAGATAAGTATCAGTTCAAAAATTTGTGCTGACTCGCGGAGTAAAGCCACCTATGACTCAACACATGTACTAAAGATCTCCACATCAATGTGGTTGAAAACATCAATTATTGCACCACATGTTTGAAACTCTAACCCAATACTTAGGTATGAGAGTATGTTCTTTAAAAAGGCGTTATGCCAAGCTCTAAAATTATAATGAAAGGGCCTTAATCATCACCTATCATATTAAATCTTGTTATTCTCATTGTACATAATCGCCATGGCGACCTCTTGCAAGGATCAACTTATCATTAATGTGGTGGTGATAATGTTAGTAATGATATGCGGTTCCATTTGTCATGCACAACAATGTGGATCGCAAGGAGGAGGTGCCATATGTGCCAATAACCTATGTTGTAGTCAATATGGATATTGCGGCTCCACCTCGGCTTATTGTGGCACGGGTTGCCAAAGTGGTCCATGCACTAGTGGCACAACCGTCTCATCCATTATAACTAGTACCGTCTTTAACACTTTTCTTCCCCAAAGGAACTCGGCCCCCGCAAATGGTTTCTACACTTACTCTGCCTTCATTACGGCCGCCAATGCATACAACAGCTTCGGGACAGTTGGGAGCATTGATGTCCAAAAGCGTGAGCTCGCTGCGTTCTTCGCCAACATTGCCCACGAGACGGGAAGTAAGTAGCCGTTAACTTGTGAAAAACACCTTAGTGTGATCACAATGCTTAAAATCTAACTTTATAACCAAAATGTGTGTTAAGGTCGTGAGGGTACTCTCGATATCTACGACAATCTCGTGGTTATCTTTTAGAATGAATATCAAAATACTTCTTTGCTATCATAATTCATTGGTTGCAACAGATAAGAATACCCCTATATCTTTGCACCTTATGAGAATACTCCCTCCCTTAACAAACTTGTAGTCATAATTCATTGGTTGCAACACTAACGATTACCCCTATACCTTTGCAACTTATGAGAATAGTCCCTCCCTTAACAAACTTGTAGTTGTCGATTTCTATGGTATAGATTGGTATATATATAGATGTAATTGAGTAAACAACCTGACTAGTGTGATGTACATACTTTGTCCCATTGCTGACATTCTCAATCATTTGTACGAGCAATTCTTCGTCTTCTTCTAAACGGCTCCATGTGAAATGTTATGGTGGTGATGGACAGGTGGGCAATATGTGGAGGAGATTAATAAGGCTACCTATTGCGACACATCATCGGGTGTCCCGTGTGCGCCCGGACAGCAATACTATGGCCGTGGGCCCATCCAACTCTCATGGAACTATAACTACAAGGCAGCCGGAGACTCCATTGGCTTCGATGGAATCAACAACCCTGGCATTGTCGCATCAAATGCCGTGATCTCTTTCAAGACCGCAATCTGGTTCTGGATGACCCAATCATCGCCCACATGTCATAATGCCATGGTCAATGGAAATGGATTTGGTGCCACCATTAGAGCTATCAATGGGGGCCTCGAGTGTGGAAGCAACCCTTCGAACCTGGCTGGGCAACAACACCGCATCCAACTCTACAAGTCTTATTGCTCTACCTTGGGTGTAAGCCCAGGGTCTAACCTTAATTGCTAAGGCAAGTCCCTACTTAATATAACACACATCCTTAATCCACTATATTGATCGATATGTGGTTTGTAATTACAAAATAATATGCCAATAATAGTGAAACTAACCTCTTGGTTAGTTGAGCTACTTGATGTTGCCACGGCCATATACTAATGATAATAAGTGGCACCGAATTAAATGCTTCACTCTTTATGTTCCAAATTTGAATGATGCTCAACTAGTGTGTGCAAGGTTTTCTGAGTATATTTTGAAACTCTTATCCATTGAGCACTCACCCATTAAAACATGAAATAACTTTTGTCCCAATTTTAATGACATATTTGCATGTCACTTAGCAATACATCACATGTCCTCCGGCATTTTGATCAAAATGACACTCATTTATGCAATCATTTTAGAAAACCTTACCTTATTGACCACTTTTGTGCACCTAATCCTCTAGTACAACCATTTAATATCTTGCATCTCATCCAAACAAAACCCTCTATCTTGTCCCTTCTTCAAAAGGTTTAAGGTCATGGATTTTTTCTCTCCATACAATATTCCAAATGAATTGCAATTTCTAGCACCATCTAACCATCATACATTAAGTCCACTATTTGAAAGTCCGAAAGAACTTAGATCTTCACCACCTGTGTATACCATATATGAAATTCAAGTGAAATTGAGATTTCTAGCACCACATTTTTGAAGCCGGATATTTGCCACATTGTTAGATTCTCTATAAAAATAACAAAGATCATCCCCGTCATGTAGTTGAATGGGCACTCAACTATGGCACTTGGTTTGTGTCCACTTGTTGGTGGGTTGTCCTTAGAGGATCTAACAATGAGCTACCTAATTCATGTATTCTCATAACAAGTCCTTTGGTCAATTACCTTTATTAATATAAATAAGAATATAGTGAAATAGAAACCCTTTATTCAAATTATAGAACAAGGTATCATTCGAGGCATGTCTAAAGTTTTCCATACTCTATATCCACATGTATACTTTGGTCCCATAGGTCAAATTTGGCCTCTTTATGGACGATAAAAATTCTAATTCTAATTCTAATTTAAACATGTACCATGCACATGAATACTAGATTATGCATGATATTTCAAAACTAAGATGTTTACACTCGATAATAACACGTGCGTCGTGAACAATAAACATCGATTTCATACTTAGAGTAGAGACTTTATTGTAGATAGAGGAGATCATCTTTTGTACTAAAAATATTATAAAAACAAAGACAAAGACCTAATTAATTAGAAAATGTGACATGTTGAGATAAGTATTAGTTCTATGTAAGACCACCTATGACACAACACATGTACGAAAGATTTCCAGATTAATGTGGTTGAAAACACCATGTTAACTGGTTGAAAACACCGTGTCAATGCCATGCATTACCCAACACAACTTCTAGATATTTCCACCACCTCTTTCAAACTCAAACCCAATAATTTAGTGTGAGAGTATGTTTCTTACAAAGTCATTGTGGTCAAGCTCTAAAATTATAATGAAAAGGGCTTTATCATCACCTATCATTAAATCTTGTTAATTCTCATTGTACACAATCACCATGGTGACCTCTTGCAAGGATAAACTAATCATTAATGTGGTGGTGATCATGTTAGTAATGATATGTGGTGCAATGTGTTGTGCACAACAATGCGGATCGCAAGGAGGAGGTGCCATATGTGCCAATAACCTATGTTGTAGTCAATACGGGTATTGCGGCTCCACTTCGGCTTATTGTGACACGGGTTGCCAAAGTGGTCCATGTACTAGTGTCCCAACCATCTCATCCATTATAATTAGTGCCATCTTTAACACCTTCCTTCCCCAAAAGAACTCTACCCCCGCAAATGGCTTCTACACTTACGATGCCTTCATTACGGCCACCAATGCATACAACGGCTTCGGCACAGTTGGGGGCATCGATGTCCAAAAGCGTGAGCTCACTGCATTCTTCGCCAACATTGCCCACGAGACAGGAAGTAAGTTGCCATAACTTGTGAAAAACATCTTAGTGTGATCAAGAAGCACTCTCGCTGAAGCACTCTCGTTTAGAATGAATACCAAAATCGTGGTTATCTTTTGGAATGAATACCAAAATACTCCTTCGCTATCATAATTCATTGGTTGCAACACTAACGATTACCCCTAGATATCTTTGAAACTTATGAGAATAATCCCTCTCTTAAAAAACTTGTAGTTGTCCATTTCCATGGTATAGATGAGTATATATGTAGATGTAATTGATTAAACAAAGTCGAGTGATGTACATAATCATTTGTACAAGAAATTCGTCGTCGTGTTCTAGACAGCTCCATGTGAAATGTTATGGTGGTGATGGATAGGTGGGCAATATGTGGAGGAGATTAATAAGGCTACCTACTGCGACACATCATAACTATAACTATTATAACTATAAGGTGGTCGGAGATGCCATTGGCTTCGATGGAATCAACAACCCCGGCATCGTCACGTCAAATGCCTTGATCTCTTTCAAGACCGCAATCTGGTTCTGGATGACCCAATCATAGCCCACATATCATAATGCCATGGTCAATGGAAATGGATTTGGTGCCACCATTAGAGCTATCAATGGGGGCCGCGAGTGTGGAAGCATCCCTTCGAACCCAGGTGCCCAACAACACCGCATCTGTTGGGGAAGAACGATGGAGGCGAACGAGCTGCTGTTTCTCCTTACCTGCAGAGAAAATGTCGAACAGCACACAAACAGAGAAAAAACACAAAAACTTTTTGGTGGCACAAGAAACCCTCATTTCTATTAGTTTTTATACCTATCCGTAAATAGTAAGAAATAACATATTTGGCCTTTTCTTACTATCAATCCGTAACATATTTGGCCAAACTAGGGATCAGCAAAGCTGATGGGAAGATTGAACAAGACCTACACATCCTACTTGATGAGTATGTTACACAATGTGTAACCTCATGACCTAAGTAATCCCCATCAAGTGGCAGCAATGTTCTAGTGCTTCATGCGGTAGAGCTTTGGTCAATGCATCTACAACATTTTCTTGAGAAACAACTTTCTCAAGACTGATGTAGCCAGTAGCTATGCATTCTCGAATGACGTGATATCTCACTCCAATGTGCTTGGTCTTTGCATGGTATACTGGGTTTTTAGCCAATGCAATGGCACTCTAACTATCACAAAACAGTATGGGTAGAAGCTTAGATATGCCCATGTCACAAGCTAATCTGGACAGCCATACGGCTTCCTTACAAGCTTCGCTAGCTGCGACATACTCTGCTTCCGTAGTGGACAGAGCAGTACATATTTTGAGACGAGATCTCCAAGATATCGCACCTCCCATAAACTGAAAAATGTATCCTGAAGTGGATTTTCTGTTGTCAGAACAGCCAACATAATCAGAGTTTGTATATCCAATGATGGATACATTTCCACCACCTAAACATAGACACCTATTCTTAGTGCCACACAGATATCTTAAAATCAGTTTAACTGCCTCCCAATGTTTATTACCAGGATTTGACATAAATCTGCTCACAGCTCCCACTGCGAAAGCAATGTCTGACCTGGTCGCTATCATAGCGTACATAAGACTTCCGACTGCAGATTGATAAGGAACCTTGGACATAGATTTCTTGTCTTCATCAGATGTGGGGCAATCACATGTGCTCAGTTTTACATATGTAGGCAAAGGAGTGCTCAACGGCTTTGCATTCTCCATATTAAACCTCTTTAGCACTTTCGATATGTACTCAACTTGAGACAAGTAAATGCATCGCTTACTCTTATCACGAGTGATACGCATACCAAGAATATGTTTTGCATCTCCCAAATCCTTCATGTCAAAATTCTGGCCCAAGTTTTTCTTTAACGAGGATAACTCATCCTTGTTTTTACCAACAATAAGCATGTCATCAACATATAATATCAAGGTGATAAAACTCCTATCTGAACAATTTTTGGTATAAAGACATGCATCCTCATTGTTTCTAATATATCCTTGAGTCTTCATAAAAGCATCAAATTTCTGATACCATAACCTCGGGGACTGCTTAAGCCCATACAAACTCTTCTTGAGTTTACATACCAAATGTTCTTTTCCCAATACTTCATAACCTTCTGGTTGTTCCATATCAATGTCCTCATCAAGGTCCCCATGCAAGAAGGCAGTCTTCACATCCATTTGGACAAGTTCCAAATTCTGATTTGCAGCCAATGAAAGCAACATACATAATGTAGTCATCTTAACTACAGGAGAAAAGGTTTCATCAAAATCAATTCCATATTTTTGTTTGAAACCTTTGGCAACCAAGCGTGCTTTATACTTTGGAGAAGCATTATCAGATGTATACTTATACTTGTATACCCATTTGCATGGCAATGCTTTCCTGTCCTTTGGCAAAGGTACTAAATCCCAAGTACCATTTTTATAAATGCTGTCCAATTCACTTTGCATGGCCTGTTTCCATTTCACATGGTCATTTACAGATATGGCTTCATTGTAACATGAAGGCTCACCAGCATCTGTTAGCATTACATAATCAGCAAACTTACTAGGTGCCTTGGAGACACGCGTAGATCTCCTCAATGATTTCTGAACTTGAGTGCCATCAGGTTGTGCATGAGAAACATCATTCTGAGCATCATCATTATGAGCATAAACATTATCTTGCACATCATTGTGCTGAGCATCATCATTTTCGGCATCTTCATCCTGACCAATAACAGGTTTTTGTGATTGCCCACATGTAGAAGCATCTACATCAGTGAGATTTTTCTGTTTTACATCAACAAAAGGCGTACTATCTTTAAATGCAACCTTCCTCACTTCTACCTCCTTTACGGTCTGTTTATGCATTTTGTTCTCATAAAAAACAACATCACTACTTCTGACCATAGTACGTGTGTCAGGATCCCATAAGCAATATCCAAACTGCCCATCAATTCCGTAACCAAGAAATATACATTTTCTGCATTTATAGTCTAATTTCTTTCTTAAGGTTTTTGGAATGTGTACATATGCTTCGCATCCAAAAACTCTAAGATGAGCATAATGAGGTGTCTTGCCTGTCCACAACTCTTGTGCCACTTTTAGACCTATGGTTGTGTTCGGTGATAGGTTAATCACATGGACTGTTGTTAAAACAACTTCTGCCCAGAAACCTTGCGAGAGGTTTGCATGGTGTAGCATAGAGACCACTCTGTCCTGGATGGTTCTGTTCATCCTCTCAGCCACACCATTTTGGACAGGGGTGTAAGGAGCTGTAAGCTCTCTCGAATGCCTCTAGACTTGCAAAAGTCATCAAATTCATGAGAGGTATACTCACCTCCATTGTCTGAACGTAAGGCCTTGAGCTTTATGTCCTTTTCCAGCTCAACCAAACTAAGCCATTTTCTGAAAGTGGGGTATACATCATCCTTTCCCTTAATTGGATAAGCCCAAACTTTCCTAGTGGCATCATCAATGAAAGTAACAAAATATAGTGCACCGCCCAAAGATCTTGTGGGCATAGGTCCACAAACATCTGTGTGGACAAGATCCAATGGTTTAGTGGATGAGTTAACACTGGTCTTATGTGCACTTCTAGTTTGCTTACCATGTTGACAATGTTCACATAAAGCAAAATCAGAGAATGACAACTTAGGTAAGTGGCCATAACGAGATAGAATTTCCATGCCATTTCTTGACATGTGGCCTTAACGACCATGCCAAATGCTTGTCATTGGCTGTTCTGTGACAGCCAACAAGTGTTCCTTTTGATGAACAAATAAAGGGTAGAGGGAACTAACTTTGTTCCCTTTTGCAACAATCATATTTCCTTTCGTTATACAAAAGGATTGAGAAACAAACATCACCTTATATCCGTTGTCATCAAGCTGACCAACGGAAATCAAACTACGAGTTAGTTGAGGAACGTGGCGTACATCTTTAATGGTCAGATGAGAACCATCACTAAAATGCATTGAGATATTTCCAATGCCAATCACATCACATTGATGTGAGTCTCCAAGTCGAACTTTCCCAAGCGACTTGGCTTCATAACATGTGAACCACTCTCTATGTGGAGTCACATGAAACGATGCACCGGAGTCCAACAACCACGTATGTGATGGGGAAAAGACCGTGTTCACCCTAGCATGTGTGCTAACATCATCTAGGACCAAGATGTCCGTCTCATCACATGTTGTATTTACTTCCTCTGTTTCCAACAAGGAAGAGGGACCACTAGATTGTCTACCATGCCCTCTAGCATTATCTTTCTCCTTATTTTTAAGGGCATAACAGTCTTTCTTAAGGTGTCCCTTTTTATGACAGTAATAACACTCCATATTTTTCTTCCTAGATTTGCTTCTACCTCTATCATTTTCACTACTATTTCTTGTTTGGCTCCTACCACGGTGTTGGTTCTTGCGAGGACCAACATCAAAAACATTATATGCATCTCCATTGTGTGATGCAATCACAGATTTTCTACGAATTTCTTCACCCAAAAGTGCTCCACATATATCATTATAGACTAGTTTCCCATTTGGTGCACTAGCACTAATGGCGGTGCAAAAAGTGTCCCATGAGGTAGGCAAAGTGCATAACAAAAATACACATTTTAGCTCATCATCAAAAATCATTTTCTGAGCCAGTAATTGTGACCATAATGCATCAAAATCATTCAAATGAGAGGCGACATTGTCATTGTCCTTCATTCGAAGATCATAAAGTTTTCTCATTAGATAAACTTTGTTTGATGCGGTCTCTTTTTCGTATGTACTGGATAGTTTAGTCCATAGCTTTTCAACTGAGTCACAGTCCAAGACCGTGAAATACACGTTGTCAGCTAGGTGCAGTCTTATGGTAGACATTGCCAAGAGATCGAGCTCTTCCCAATCTTCCTTGGTCATGCCCTCGGGTCTCTTGGCTTCACCACTTATAGCTCTTAATTGCCTTCTTTGAATCAGGACATCTCTCATCTGATTCTTCCACAGGACAAAGTTGGATCCGTCAAATTTACGGATCTCAAGGTGGTCTTTTCCGCTCATAGATTGATTTCTATGGGAATTAAAGGAACCACTGCGTGAGGTACTTGAAACCTCAGACATTTCAGAGGCAGCCATTTGGATGCTAGGTAAACTTGGTCAATCCCAAATATAAGCAACTAACAATAGTTGAGACACTACTCACTACCTAGACTAAAACCGTGTTCTAGGGTAGGTATTTGTGTTCGATTGAGGACAACACCTCTCTCTTATATCAACCAAGGCAAAAGGACTGCAACTAAGACGTAACTTCAACGTCAGAAACTCACATCAAGTGACATCAAGTGAGCAAGCATCGGGAAACCAAATACAAGTTCTTTTACTTGTAAATTCTCACTTTGTATACTAGAAACAATGAGTCTTCTCTGTTTCTAGCTTTCACCAAAGGTCTATTTTTTTTCTTTCCCAAAAGATTGGCACACAAAAAGAAATGTTCAGACGAGAAGCGTACTAGATATTACCTCTGTCGAGGTCCTGAAAAATAACATGCGCAGAGGGGGAAAAACAGAGAAATCGGATGCTTTCTGCCACATGCAGTCTTCACGAATCCCTGCGCTTTGATACCACTGTTGGGGAAGAACGATGGAGGCGGACGAGCTGTTGTTTCTCCTTACCTGTAGAGAAAATGTCGAACAGCACACAGACAGAGAAAAAACACAAAAACTTTTTGGGGGCACAAGAAACCCTCATTTCTATTAGTTTTTATACCTATGCGTAAATAGTAAGAAATAACATATTTGGCCTTTTCTTACTATCAACATCCAACTCTACAATTCTTATTGCTCTACCTTGGGTGTAAGGCCAGGGCCTAACCTTACTTGCTAAGGCTAAGTCCCTACTTATGTAACACACACTTTCACCCACGATATTTACCCGAATATGTGGTTTGTAATTACAAAATAATATGCCAATAATTGTGAAATTAACCTCTTGGTTAGTTGAATTGCTTGATGTTGACATGCCCATCTTCCTAATGATAAATAATGGGCACCGAATCAAATGCTTCATTATTTAATGCATGGCAAAGGGTTGATGAGATGGAGATGGATATGATGATGGAGATAGGGTGAGATAAAGGGGCGGAATCCGAAGAGCAAAGGGTTGATAGACTATGCAAATCCAAATGGACAGCAATAGTTTTGTAAGGGGTGAATGGCAACAAAAAATTACCACCAATGAAAACAATAGCCTAGGATTTTCCATTAAACTGTGACATATAGAAGGTGATATGTGGACAGTAAGGTAGATTCTATAGCCTATGCACAACCTTAGTTGCACCACAAGTTAGACAACACAACAAGAATTTATGCATGTGCACAACTTATACATTATATGTCCATGGGCCAAATTTAGGATGAATGCTAAGAAACCTCAAATTTGTAAGTGTAATTTTTGGGGCTGATTTTTAATTCATAGTTAACTTTAACATACAACACCTACGTTTGTGTATGTATAGGCAATTCTATCTCCATATGTGGTGCTACTGGTAGTTTTGGGGTTGTAAGGGATTCCTTTCATTTAGTAGCCATTGATGTAGGCATTTGGAGACCCGTCACGGAATCTTCAAAGGTCATGAATAGTGAGCAAGATTTGGGAAAGTACATACACATTCGAGCTATTAGGATGTGTTGAAGTGTGGGATAATATAGGCCATAGATGAACCTACTCATTAGCTTGTCATCTAACATTTATTTATTGTTTTTTAAGAGCTTAACCAATTGATAAAGTGACTAATAAAATACTCTTACAATATAGAGATGTCCTTTTACATAGGAAATGCAAAAGAAATATAAATACATAATCTTCAAGGTATGGTCAAGGAGAACAAAGTGACAAGGCTTTAGATGAACTCCTCAGGTAAGGAGTGGATTCCATATGCTTTGTGGAGAAACAATTGCTGATGCCAAAGCATCTATCGAGGTCAAGAAACCATGATCTAACAATTAGCCCAAGTATTTCCAGTTTAGAGCAACTTATAATATTCTTAACATAGTTGATGGCATCCCTCATGTCATAAACAAGTGATGGAATTTATAGAAATAATTTTATACAAGCACATGGAAACAAAATCTTCAATGTCATTACCTCTTACCCGAGTGATATTTACCATGATTTGATCGTAATGGGTACACAATAATAATAAGAGCTCTCTCAAGGTTTGATGATAGGTTCCCTTGTGCATTTGATCTTTTTTTATTTGTTGATATTCAAGAAAGAGTCCATGGAAGTCGATATTTCCATTGAGGCTCTTGAGTTAACATTGTAAACAGGGGCCCCTTTTTCCATAAGTGAAGAAGCTTTTTCCTTTTCTTGTTCACAGTATCTAGGGAACCCTGCATATTGTCATACTGGCTACGGACTACTGCCAGCAAGTTCTCCCATATCTCAAACAACACATCTGAGAGATGAATGTCTACCACATGATAAAGTCGGTTACATTGATATTTCCATAATGGCCATAACATTATTGTGGTCACAATTTTCCAAATTTGGACAAATCGCACCTGCTTTCGAGGTTGCTGGAAGGGATTAACTAATATCAATCTTTAATTATGTATTGTCATTGCCTCATGAACATCGTTTGCCTCATACAATATCAAGCTGGAATGTAATACTCCCCACATCGCGTGATCCCCATGAGAATAGGCAACCTACATTGATTGTTAGGAATAAAGACATGACTTTCTTCCAAACTTGTTGAGCAAAAGAACAAGACCATAGGACATGCTCGGTAGTCCCCTAAGGTTCATGGCAAAAGCCACATTGCCACAAATTGGGTGCTACATTCCCTTTCAACGAATGACCAACTTGTAGTGCCATATGCACTAATAACCATCGAAAGAGAATAAATTTAGTTGGCCCCTTGAATGACCATATCCATTTCTAGTAGGTTCTTAAATGCAAAGTGGAGACACCCTAATTGGTCTAATGTTTCGGAGCTACTGGTATCGTTACATTCTAAGAGGCAGTAATGATCTTCCAAGTTTTACTAAGTACTGAAAGAAGGGGACCTTACGATCTTTCCCCCCAAGAAGTGTGACCAAAGCCAACGCCCTGGATCCCATCTTAATCTTGCAATATGATCTTTTGCGTATAACCACATGATATCACACATATGACCAATTGATGGATAAGGATCAAGGATCCATTTCTTTCCAATTTTATCAACCACTCTAACTGGTGCACTTCGCAAGTCCTGTAGATAATTGCAATCTAACGTATAAGATTGCAATCTATTGTTGTCTAGCACCTCAAAATAAGAAACACACCCATTAGGTGAAACGCCCTTAACAACCATCAATGTATCATTTGTGAAGCATCCATACCATAAATGTTCCTGCCTAGGTTGGAAGGTTGTAAAAAACGAAGAATATGTTGTTGATAAGGAAGCCATCATTATCTTGGCACCATGAACTGATTGTAGATTTGCAAGTCGATTTTCATGTTACATTTGTTGAAAATGAGTCCAAGTTCTTACAGATGCAGTTGGCCCATCATCCAATTTAACCCAAGCAAGGTGAGTATGCAAGCCCAATACTTTTCCTACATTATCCAGAAATAGAGAATTGGCAAGCATAGACTGATTAAGTAATGCATCCTAGGTAGAAGGTTTGTCCTTTAGCAAAAATGATTTAATCGCATCCCACACTCTTATGATTCCTAACAAAAATCTATTGGTAGCAAGATTCCTCCTTGGTGTTTTCATGTCATTCAAGAACAACCACTTTAGAGAGGCTCATAAGCCTTTGTAATTTGTTCGAAACATTCTACGTAAACGTAGAGGGATAACAGGTTGATGACTCCCAAGAGCTCTCATCGATGGAGTCACTAGGCACCTCAATGTCAACTCATCATCTCTTGGGGTTGAATAAGGTCCCAAGGGTTCGGTTGTTCGTTGATGAAAGTGGTACATGAGTTGGGTTTAGAACATTGTGAGACAGTTCGGTTCCTATGTACCGTTGGTTTGCCGTAAGTTCTCTAAATCTCTTCAATTACAGAAAAAACTAAATACTAATTGTTTCTCTCTCTCCATTAAGGATACTACATCATATTAGCGTTTCGATGTAATTTAAAGCAATAGTTAGCTTTGAGTTGGCGTAAAAGCTAGAGGTTGCATGCCGCTATGTACAATAATTGTAGAGCCAACTATCCTCATGGGTTGTGCTATGTACAATAGGTGTTTAATAATTTCCTCCACTTTGTGAAACCTAATGTTATTGGGTTTGTCTACCTTGCTACATGCAACATCATCACATCGCCAAGTAAAAAATTGAGATTCTTATTCTCCCATTTATATCACAAATAGTTTATAATAATTCAAAATCAAAGTTAGAAAACTTAAGCTTCAAGCTTCTTTTTTATTGATTACAGAAAATAACTTTGGGCCCAATTTTGTCTCAAACCGAACCGAACCATTAAGCCATGGTTTAACAGTTCCAAAAAATTAAATGGTTTGGTTTGGTTTGGATTGGATTATTAATACACAGTTTGGTTTTAGTTTGGTTTGATTCTAAAACTTGAGTTTATCGGTTTATAGGTTTGAGTGGTTTGGTTTAAAGGTTATTAGTTTTTGGTTAACTTTTTTTTTCCTTAATAGTTTAATTTATAGTTTTACTGATTTAATTAATTTAACTTGCATGCATATTTAATTTAATGGTTTACTTAGTATTTATTTATTTAATTAATTAATGTAACTTACATGCTTATTTAATTTAATGGTTTAATTAGTATTTTATATTGATATCATTAATTTAACTTACATGTTTATTTAAGTTAATGGCTTAATTAATGTTTTATTATTGATTTAATTAATTAAACTTAAATGTTTATTTAATTTAATGTATCTTTGTTTAATTAGACTAACTTAAATTGTTACGGTTTATTTAGTATTTTTTATTGATTTAACTAATTTAACTTACATGTTTATTTAAGTTAATGGTTTAATTAATGTTTTATTATTGATTTAATTAATTAAACTTAAATGTTTATTTAATTTAATGTATCTTTGTTTAATTAGTCTAACTTAAATGGTTACGGTTTAATTAGTATTTTTTATTGATTTAACTAATTTAACTTACATTTTTATTTAAGTTAATGGTTTAATTAATGGTTGGATTTGGTTTCAATGTTTCCCTAAATGGTTTTGGTTTAATGGTTTGGTTTATTTGTTCTTAAATGGTTTGGTTTTTTTTCCAAAAAATTATTCTTCATTAGTAGAAATTCTACATACATAATGAATGATTAGTCTGACAACATTATAAAGGTTGTAGCCATGATAGGCCAATAACATAGCTCAAAGACTCGGAGTGGAAAACAAAAAAGAATGGCATGATTGGACTTTTATATGTAATGACCGTCTAGTGAAACCCCTTTGTGTGTGATTAATCCTAACCTTCTTCCATTGAATGATCAACACATACTAAGGCCTTCGACTTAGCTGAAAGTTTCTGTGGTCTATGTCAACACCTACTTCAGTTGCTACATTTGTAGACACCAAAATTCCCATGATGCCTAGGCAACTATTTTCTTCAACATGTGTCGACTTAGCCTTATGTAGGCTGATCAAAAGACTTTATATCCTCATTGAGATCTACATTAGAAAAAGTTTTTTCCAAATCTTCAAGGTGTTTCTCTACAGTCTTTGAGCTTGCATTTTCCTTGCTCCGTTTATCACAGACTTGTAGAGGATTCATACTTTCATTGATTTCTTCTAGACCGAACCTAGTATCGTGATCTTCAAATTTTGCATTCTCCAATGTGACATTGTCATTGCTATTAAGGAGGCCATTATTTTCAGTCGAAGAGGCTTCAAGAATACAAAATTATCTTCATCTTCCATATGAGACACTTGCCAATTACCACTGAAGACTTGTACATCCAAAAACAGAATGAGTCTACTCTCCTCATCCCCTCAAGAAAATATCTTCAATGCCCAACATCATCATCCTTCATCCTTTAAATGGTTTGGTTTAAATGGTTCGAGATTTCATAAACGGTTTGGTTTGGTTTTTGTTTTATATAAATGTTCAGTTCGATTCGGTTTCAATGAAGAAAACCAAATCGGGCTCATAGTTAACAACATACTTCCGAATGAGAACCATAATTAAAATGTGAAGCTTATGATTCAATTGATCAAGGAAATCTCCATATCTAACTAAAGAGTAATTAGAAATTAAATGACGCAGTTCACAAAGACTAGTTTCCTAGTTGATAGAAATTAATTTATGCCAATCGATCGCATTCCTTGTTGTTTATCCACATGAATTTGCTTTGACTTTCAATCTTATTACTATACTACCTAACAGAATAATTTAACAAATGAGTAGGGGGCTTGAAACACTCTCATGGTTCAAGGTATTTTTTTATTAGTACATAACTATGTGCTTAATCTCATAATTTACAAGCCTCAATTGATTAAAACATTGAAGTGGTAAAGATTTCTTTGATGATGTCCTAAGTTTTGACTAGGTACTAGTTTGATCTACCGAAGAATCTCTTATCTTAGATGAGCAAAACAATCACTTCTTGGTAAAAGTTGTTCATACACTTGAATGCTAGTGATATATTGACTGTGTGAAGGTCTTGTCACTGCACATGTTGTTCAAGAGGACCCTTGAAGTGACATTTCTCAAATGCCTTCACTTTGGCCTTTTGCCTAATAGCTCTCTTTTCCCCTTAAGCAAGACGCTTTAATCTTGAGAATCCCTCACCGTACACTTTTACCTAATCCCACATTGTGCATGTTTTGCACATAAACAAAACCTTCAGGTAATGAGGCCACACATGTGAAGGATCATAGTTTGCATAGATAAACCACTTACACTAAATTAATCAGAATTCTTACGTGTAGATAATTTAATCCAGAACATACTTTGTTATTAAAATTATGTTACAATTGTGCACCTTTCAAGTGATTTTTATGTAGTTCAAATTGAGTCACTAGCTCGTCATTAAACTTTAGTTAGCATGAGGACCCCTACATGAATGATCATAGCTTTTAATGTATGGGATAAACCACTTACACTAAGTTAATCAAAACAAGACCTTGACATTGTCGTGGTTACTTAATTTAGCGTAATACTAGAAAAAGGGAAGATAGGATAAAATTATCTCTACAACTTTAAAACAAATGCCCCCCCCAATGTGAAAGAAGATAACCTTTTTAGAGTGAGCCACTTTTGTGACCTTTTATCTCCTCTTCTTGGTTTAAAGGTTTTCTCTCCCGTCATAATCTAAGCGAGAGTTCTCTCTCTCTCTCTCTCTCTCTCTCTCTCTCTCTCTCTCTCTCTCTCTCTCTCTCGATTGACATCTTGTTTCTTATTTACTTTTTGTGGGTCCAAGGATTAGGTGTTAGTGCCATTTAGACAAACCTAATCACTTCTCCTTTTGTATATGTGTGTGCGTCCCTTGTTTATTGAGGTGTTGTTAGGGCAAGGTCGTGTGATTTCTTTAATATATTTGTGTGTTGGTGTGTGTACTTAAAGATAAAGCATGCAAGAGTCATTAGCTAATCTCTTCGTTAGGTTGACTTGGTGAGGATGAGTGATTGTTCACTAGATTAGAGTAAGTGTGCCTAGAGGTTTTAGAGTTCTTGACAACCACTCTCCCCCAAGTCGCCACTAAGACGGTATATGGTGATCCAAAAACCTTGGCTAACATAATGCACGTATGTTTCATACTATGCTTTCAAATATAAAAAATAGATTTAATAAATTCAAATATTGTAAAACACTTGTGTGGTGTTAAATTATAAAATCCTTAACTTTCAAATGTTGTAAATAGATGCTAACTTTGTAGGAGATAAGAATTTCATGAATTAAAGTTGGAATGAAAGCATGGACCAACTATGTATTATTTATTTACACCAAATAATCATAACAATACTCCGCGTACAATATCTTTCTATCAATTACCAAACATGAGAGTAGTTAAGATTAAAAAATCTTACAAAATAATTTATGTTGAGGCCATAAGACTTCCTTCCTATTACACAATTGTTTCTAACTTTAGTAATATTGAATCCGAGTTTCAAGGCCCTTCAAGAGGCTTCCAAACATTTTTTTTGATACATTCCTTTTTGGCTATCCGTCTATGCAACCCTTTACATCAAGTTGAACTGCAATTTTTATATTAGTGGTAGTCTTATATGCAAATTTAAAACAAAGCATGCAATCATGAAGTACTTAATACTTAGGCATCTTAAATGCCCCCATAAAACTTATTATATGTTGTATTTGAATTATAGTTAAAGTATCTTGTTCACCAAGATATTCAAATGTATAAAAGACTTCAGATTACCATGATCTATAATTATGTTACATGTATATGTTATCTCATTTTAAACTATGGAGTATGGATTAATATTATGGCGTTATGTATAGCTTTCGAGATTGAGCTACAACAAGGACATTAATTAATACCATGTTATTAGTCTTACATTTACATCCAACACACTAAAGCATGCCATTATTAACAATTTTTTTAAGTATTAATATGTCCTTCATAATCCTTGATTCCTCTAAACCCAATGCAAAAATATTTGGTAGACAACAAAAATGATTTGATAGATATACATTGCAAAACTAGACAAAGGTTGCATGTACAATTATATACAAGTTGAGAACACGACGAACCAATCCTTGCTATGTTCACATATTAAAAGGAAGTATTAATCATGCTATTTGTGAGCCTTTTCCTTGAATGTCTATTTTGATCATAATCATAAAACAAGTTAACATCCATTGTTATAGATCCAAGGATTCATTTAATGTATTCATAAGAAGTTCAATGTGTTAATTTTCTATGTTCACAATGTAGACTTGAATTTTTTTTATTTGTCATAGATTTTTGTGGCTTTGTCACATTTTTGGAAAAGTCATGACAATTATTGAAGGGATCTAAAGATGACATTTCAATGGTAACCTTTCATGTGAAGCATGACCATGTTGTGGTAGTTTAGCTTTATGAATACCAACAATTGTATAATGTAAATAGATAACCCTTTATTAAGACTTTTGTGTAAGGTATTATTGGAGGCATAATGGTAAAGTTTTCTCTACTCTATATCCATGTTTAGTCATGTGAATACTAGAAAGGGGATGGTTATATTGAATAGTGACAAGTAAATGATGAACATCACTTTCCCACTTATTGGGGAGACTTTATTGTAGATAAAGAAGATAATTTGTTATACTAAAATATTATAAACTAGGACAACCTGATTGCAAAATGTGACACATTGAGATAAGTATGGCTTGTCATCAATATGCATAGTAAGGTCACCCATGAATGAAGATACGTGCTAAAGTTTTCCACGTCAATGTGGTTGAAAACCCCATGTTAAGGTCATACTTGATTAAAAACATGCAGTGAATGTTTTCCCCCACATGGGTGAAACTTGAACCACTTCATAATTTAGGTTTGGCAGGATGGTCCTGTTAGATATGGTGTTTTGTAATGCGGAAGTATGTGAGGACCTATCGGTTATGTACAACAGACAACACAGATAGTATGGCGGAGGAAACTGTAGATAGACAAGCTTGAAGCTTTAATGGAAGCTCTCGTTATTTTGGTTCTCTCTCTCTCTACAAGACTCGAGATACAAGAATGATCAACAACTCGTATTGCAATGTTAGGTTAGGGCTTATATACTCAAGCCCTAACTATTGGACATGTTCACACTGGTAAGGATACAAAGTGGAAGGAGTCAGCCTTTTATGCCAACAAACTCCCCCGTAAAAGGACTACTCTTTCTAATTACAATTGTATGAGGTTATCTCCCCTGTAAACCTAGATTACAATTTTAATCTAAACTTATGATTACAAGTCGTTCGACATATAGCCGAGTCGACAGAGATAAAGTTGGTATATAGCCTGATTCGGCTAGTCATCTGGATCGGCTTGTTCGAATTGGTCGGATCTTCGACTTAACTTCTGCTCCTTGTTTGGCTTTCTTCTGCTCGATCGCTTGTTGTAGTCCCATCTTTGTCCTTAGTGCTCCGAATATGATGATACAATACCTCAATATGCTTTGTTTTCGCATGATAGATAGGATAATTGATGAGATGTATTGCACTCTGTGAGTTGCAGTAAATGGTCGGTGTTGGTCAATCGGTTCGCCTCGTAGTCGAGAAGTTGGCAGTTAGTTGATGCAGCCAAATTGCTTCCTTCGCTACCTCCGATGCTGCTATGTACTCGGCTTCTGTGGTAGATAGAGTTGTGCACTCTTAAAGCTTTGACCTTCATTATATAGCACTGCCACCATAGGTGAAGATGTAGCTTGATGTCAACTTCCGATTGTCTGAATTCCCGGTGTAGTTGGAGTCGGTGTAGCCTTCGACTTGAGTCATATTTACAAATTCGAAAGTTAGTTGTGTATCTTCGGTCCCTCTTAGGTACTTGAAGATGTGCTTGACGGCCTCCCAATGCTTTTCTCTTTGGTTTGACATGTACTGGCTGACGACCCTGATGAGAATAGCGTAGAATATTGCTTGGCCACAACCGACGGAGTCTTGAACACTTCTATGAGAATTGAGAACATAGAAATGGGAACTAAAGAGTGAAACACAAGATGTTTGCGTGGAAAGCCCTAAATGGGAAAAACCACGGGAGCCCACAGACTCCGAACTATCACTATGAAGAGAAGGGGTACAATCAGAGACTCGTAGGCAACGACCTCGAGCTCGTTTTCTTCGCCAGGCAGTAGTTACAACACAATATCGCTCTGTATATTTCTCTCTCTCTCTCCCTCTCTGTCGCTCTCTCTGTACAACAGTTACAACAACAAAACTCACACATAAAGTGATTGCCCTAAGTCATATTTATACTTATATGAACTTAGGGCTATTTACAAATATAGCCTCAATAGACTTACTCAAGAAACATATTTACAGATATGTCTCTCTTCCAGTTCTCACCGGGTCCTCTTCATTCATCACTGGATCCCATCCGGAGGGACTAATTTCCCAACAATCTCCCCCTTCACTCTGGCATGGGATGTCTTGTCAGCCCGATCCACTTTTGGCACGCGTCCAACTTGTCGGTTGTCAGAACGTTGGTCAACATGTGATCTTTGTTGGCACAAACTCTTGATCTTCTACTCTCTCTCAGATCCAGTAGTACCTCTACTGGATATGTTTCGTCCGGGAATGGTAGGCCGCATTCTTTGCAAGGTGGATGGCACTTTGACTGTCGTAGTAGAGCCGATATTCCTTCTGTTGGATTCCTAGCTCTCCGATGAAGTCCTTCATCCAGATTATCTCCTTGCTAGCTTCTACAGTTGCCATATACTCTGCCTTCGTGGTTGACAACGCAACTGTCTTCTGCAGCCTCGAATGCCACGAAATAGCTCCCCTTGCATAAGTCATGACATATCCGGATGTAGACCGGCTAGTATCCGCATCAGCCGACATATCTGACTCCGTGAATCCGTCAAGTTGGGGATTACCCAAGCCGAACCGGAGGCACATACTCAAGGTGCCTTTCAAATACTGGAGTATCCACTTGACCGCATTGCAGTGCTCTCTTCCGAGATTGGTCATGAACCCGCTCACCACTCAGATTGTATATCCGATATCTGACCGGGTACACACCATTGCGTACATCAAACTCCCGATGACAGCGGCATATGGTATCTTCATCATATCCACCTTCTCTGCCTTTGTCCTCGGGCTCTGCTTTCCGGATAGCTTGCAATTTGCCGGAAGTGTCGATCCGACCGGTTTCGCATCCGACATGTTGAACCGCTGAAGCACCTTTGTCACGTACTTCTCTTGTGACAACCACAACAACTTTTTCGACTGGTCCTGGATGATGTGCATACCCAATATCTGTCTTGCCAAACCCAAGTCTTTCATTGAGAAAGTCCGGTTTAGAGCCTTCTTTAGCATCCGGATCTTGCCTTGGTCTCGTCCAACGATCAACATATCATCCACATAGAGGAGTATCAGGAAATCTTCTCCATCAAATTTGTTCACAAACACACAGAGATCGGCTTGCGTTTTGTGGTACTCTTGGTCGGTCATGAAGGAGTCGAACTTCCGGTACCATTGTCGGGGAGCTTGCTTCAGTCCGTATAGGCTCTTCTTCAGCCGGAAGACTAGGTGCTCCTTCCCTTTCTTCTCAAATCCTTCCGGTTGATGCATGTAGATTTCTTCTTCGAGGTCGCCATGTAGGAATGTCGTCTTGACGTCCAGTTGCTCTACCTCGAGGTCCATGCTTGTCGCTATGCCCAATACTGTCTGGATGGATGTCATCTTTACTACCGGGGCAAAGATCTCATCGAAATCCACTCCTTTCTTCTACTGGAAACCCGAAGAAGCCCTTCACCACGATTCGGGTCTTATACCTGGGTGGATTTCCGGCATCTCCTGGTTTCAACTTGTACACCCACTTGTTCCGGAGTGTTCCGTCCTTGGCTTCTGACTACCGGTTCCTCCGTTTGTTCCTCATCCTCATCCGATTCAGGATCTTGTCCGGTTTTGGTGTCTTCTTCTTCTTCTTCTTCTTTGGTCGGTTCGGTTTCCTGTCCGTATCTGGCCGGTTTGTCGAGTGTCATCCGGTTACCGGCCAACATCCGTTTTTCAACCGAGTTGCTCCTTGTGTCATCAAACTGGTTTTCATTGGATGATCCGGAGTTGATCATCTTCTTCTCCAACTCCCAATCAAAAATGGTCTTGTCTTCCATGAAGACTATGTCCTAACTCCGGAACACCTTCTTGTCGACCAGATCCCACACCTGGTAATCGAACTCATCATCGCCGTATCCAAGGAATATGTATGGCCTAGACTTCGGATCCAGCTTTGCTCTCTTCTCTTTCACCACATGCACATATGCGAGACACCCGAACACCTTCAGATGCCGGTTAGAGACATCTTTACCGGTCCATACTTTCTGAGGTGAGTCTCCTCCCAAGGGTACTGAGGGTGATCTATTTATCACATAGGTCGCCATCGTCAGCGCCTCAGCTCAAAACGTCTTGGGTAACTTGGCATGTGTGAGCATGCTCCGAACTCTCTCCATTATGGTCCGGTTCATCCTTTCGACCAACCCATTCAATTTCGGTGTCTTTGGCACGGTAAATTTGAGCCGGATTCCCTTCGACCGACAGTACTCCTCGAACTACCCCCGGTATTCTCCTCCATTATTTGCTCGAACTGCCTTCAGCTTCCGGTCGGTTTTTGTTTCCACTCTCACATGGAGCTCCTTGAAGATGGATAGCACCTGATCCTTCTTCTTCAACGGCGAGACCCACAACTTCCGGCTGTGGTCGTCTATGAACGTCATGAAGTACTGCGATCCGGCATGTGACTTCGCGTCCACTTGCACACATCGGTATGCACTAGCTCTAGTGGTGCATTCCGTCTCATCGGTGGTCTTGACCGGAAGGAGGTTCGGTTTTGCTTGCCAGACAAACAATCGGTGCACTTCTCATGTTGCACGTCCTACACCGGAATGAGGTTGTCTTTGGCAAGCCTCTTCATCCCCTTCTCACTCATGTGACACAATCTTTTGTGCCACAGCTCATCGGTAGTGTCAGATGCTACGTTCACTCCTTCCTGGAATATCCGGGCATTCATCAAGTACAGTGTGTTGATCTTCCGGGCTCAAGCCACTATTAGGCTCCCTTCCCTGAACTTCATGACTCCATTCTAGATGCTACCCATGTAGCCTTCATCATCTAGCCGACTGGCTGATATCAAGTTCAGTCGATCCTCCGGAACGTGTCAGACATCCTTTAGTAGCAACTTGCATCCGGTTGATGTTTTCAACAACACTTCTCCTATGTCGATAATTCGGCATGTACCCTCATTCCCCATCCGGACACAACCATGATCACCGGTTGTGTAGGATGAGAAGCATCTCCGGTCTGGTGTCAGGTGGAACGACGCTCTAGAATCGACAACCCACGTTGTCTCGTCACTTACAAGGTTTAACTCATTGTCCTTGGTAATGAGCATCAGTTCCTCTTCACTTGTTGCAATCACCGAAGTTCCTTTCCAATCCGAGCCTCTCCGGTCTGAACCATTTCGGTCTGAACTCTTCTTCGAATCGATGGTGCCATTTTCTTTCTCTTTTCGGAAATGCCGAGAGTTCTTTTGGAAGTGAGCTGGTTTTCCACAGTAGAAGCAAGTAGTCCTCCCCCTTGACTTCGACCTCATCCCCGACTTGTCCCGATTTTGGGGACACCGATATCGGCCTCTTCCCCGGTTGTGGTCATCTTCCGTGACCAAGTCCTTCGGATCTGTTCCAGACTCTCGGTCCTTCCGGTGAGCTTCTTCATCTAGCAAGCTTGACTTTAACCTTGTTAGGGACAATTGTTTTCCTTCCGGCCCGACGTTGCCCAACGTGACAACTAACGTCTCCCAGCTATCCGGGAGGGAATCGAGGAGGAGCAATGCGAGTACCTCATCGGCAAGAGGTACTTCCAATGAGGTTGCTTGGTGTATTAGCCCCTAGAAGGTATTCATGTGCTCCGCCATACTGGAGTCGTCTTGGTAACAGAGCCTCACTAGCTTCCGGAATACCGAAACCCTATTAACGACATTCTTGTTCTGGAACATGATGTCGATCTTCTCCCAGAGTTCATGAGCCTTACTTTCTTCATTGAAGTTGTTGTACAAGCTCATGTCAATGAAGCACCGGATCTATGCCGTCGTCTTCATGTGCATTACCTCCCACACTATGGCGTCGATTTTATCCGGTCTCTTGTCCCCAAACTGAAACGGGAACCAAAGATCTTTGACCACCAACATATCCCTCATCTTCGACTTCCACACTTAGTAGTTGGAGCCGCTGAGCTTGAACATGCCGCCGAGCGATTCTTCCATTTTCTGTGTTGTTCGCTCTGATACAAGTTAATGAGAATAGTGCGGAATATTGCTCGGCCACAACTGAGTCTTGAACACTTCTATGAGAATGGAGAACACAGAAATGGGAACTAAAGAGTGAAACACAAGATGTTTACATGGAAAACCCTAAATGGGAAAAACCACGGGAGCCCACAAACTCCGAACTATCACTATGAAGAGAAGGGGTACAATCAGAGACTCGTAGGCAACGACCTCGAGCTCAGTTTCTTCGCCAGGCGGCGGTTACAACAAAGTATCGCTCTGTATCTCTCTCTCTCTCTCTCCCTCTCTGTTGCTCTCTTTGTACAACAGTTATAACAACAACAAAACTCACACATAAAGTGATTGCCCTAAGTCATATTTATACTCATAGATTGACCTATGTGTGAAATTCGTAATATTCGACATCCGTAATATTCGTAATATTCGAGAATACAAAATGACCCCAAGAATATTACACAACCATTCGATTATTTATTTATTATTTAAAAAAATAATTTTATATATTATATATAAAAATATTATTAGTCTAAGGTCCCCTTTTTAATGTTAAGAGAGTAAAAAGCGGGGAATTAATGAACCTTTTATTTATTATTTATTTATTTATTAAAAATAAAACAAATACTTTAAAGTTTTTCATCTATTATAATTTATAAGAATATTATTAGTGTGAGGTCCCCTTTTTAATGTGAGATAAAGATATAAAATTTTGTGAGGACCTTTTATTTATTCTATTTATTTTACATATATTTTATTTATTTTTTGTTTTATTAAATATTGAAATAGATACATCTAAGTCTGATAAAATATTATTAGTGTGAGTTCCCCTTTTTAATGTCAAACAAAAATATGAAATTTATGGGAACCTTTTATTTAGTTAATTTATTTATATTAATTTATTTATTTTTCGTTTTATTAAAAAATAAAACAAATACATTTAAGTTTTATATATATTATAAAAATATTATTAGTATGAGGTTCCCTTTTAATAACAGATAAAAATATCAATTTTTGTGGGAGAGTAAAGTGAGAAATTAATGAACGTTTTATTTATTATTTATTATTATTTTATATTTATTAAAAATAAAACAAATACTTTTAAGTTTTAAGTTTTCCATTTATTATATAAAAATATTATTTAGTGTAAGCCTGCTTTTTAATATCAAGTTAAATATCCCATATTTAATGTGAAAGTCTCTTTGTTATATGATATATATATTAGAAACTAAAAAGTAGGAACTCTTTTTCTTTCTTTCTTTTTTAACGAATATTTTTTCATGTATTCTTATGCATATTCGTATGTATTCGTATGGTAACCCGCATGAATGCGAATATGTCAATCTATGTTTATACTTATATGAACTTAGGGCTATTTACAAATATAGCCACAATCGACTTACTCAAGAAACTTATTTACAGATATGTCTCTCTTCAGGTTCTCACCGGCTCTCTTCTGGTTCTCACCGGGTCTCCTCCTGTTTCCAGATCTCTTCCGGTTCTCACTGGGTCCTCTTCATTCATCACTGGATCCCATCCGGAGGGACTGATTTCCCAACAAACCCCCACAACATATGCAAGATCGGGTTTGGTTGCCACCATCGCGTACACGATACTTCCTACTGCAGATGCGTAAGGTTTCTTTCCATTAAGCTCTTTCTCCTTATCCATCGAAGGAAAGTCTTAGTCGGATAGTCAGATCAATGTCGGAAGCGGTGTTGGTGTTGGCTTCGCATTCTTCATGTTGAAGCGCTTCAACACTTTGCGGATGTAATCTGACTAGGAGAGTTGGAGAATTTTCGTCATCCGATTTCGCTCGATCCTCATGCCCAGTATGTGTCAGGCTTGTCTGAGTTCCTTCATCATGAATTTGTCATGAAGGCTCTGCTTTAACTTTCCGATTTCGGCTTGATTGCTTCTTGCTATCAACCTGTTGTCGACATACTGGATCAGATAGATCTGCGTCTCGTCGGCCAGTTGCCGAGTATATAGACATGGGTCAGTGTCGAATTGGTTGTAGCCGAGTTGTCTGATATAGGAGTCGAACTTTTGGTACCACATCCTCAAAGCTTGTTTTAAACCATCGAGGATTTTCTTCAGTCAACATACGAGGCGACCTTCCTCCCCCGTCTTCGTGAAGCCTGCCGGTTGAGATATGTAAATGTCTTCTTCCAGATCTCCGTGTAGGATTGTTGTCTTTACGTCCATCTGCTCGATCTCTAGGTCTTTTGTCACCACGACCCTAAGTAGGAGCCGAAGGGTGGTCATCTTGACTACTGGAGAAAATATCTCATCGTAGTCAACCCCATCTTCATGTTTGAATCCCTTCGTGACGAGCTGAGCTTTGTGTCGGGAAACATGTCCCTCTGGATGGGAAGTGACGTACCGTGTTGGTGAGTATCTCGGTTGAGGCCGAAACCGAAATCGTTTCGGAATTGTAAATAGTCTAAAATGCCCTTGTGGGCTATACTTGTAAATAGCCAGAAAGTTGCTTTTGTTTATAAGCAACTAGGGCAAACTTTATAGTAGAGTGTAGTTGATCATTATTGTAAAGTTAGAATGAGGTAGTTGCCTATGTAACCGTGAGTGAGAGAGTAACTCTATAGCCTTCTGTTAGACGAAGGAGGACTCAAGGCCGTTGCCTCTAAGTTCCTTATTTTGTACTTCCTCTCTACTATAATGATCTATTTTTCTCGGGGTTTGTGGACCCCCATGGTTTTTCCCATTTCAGGTTTTCCACGTAAAATATAGGTGTCTCTTTGTCTTCACGTATTTCTTGCCTATGTACTAGTTCTTGGTTTCTACACACGAATACAAACGTGAAACCGGTTGTGGCCGGTCGATTCCTAACAAAGTGGTATTAAAGCGATGGAAGACTTGTTCGGTGGCATGTTTAAGCTAACCGACTCCAACTACTCAGTGTGGAAGTCGAAGATGAGAGACATGCTCACATGCAAAGACCTCTAGCTGTCGGTGTAGTTCAGAGATAAAAGACTAGACAAGATCGATGCAGCAACTTGGGAAGTGTTGCATCTGAAGGTGGCCGCATATATAAGGTGTTTTATAGACATGAGTCTATACAACAACTTCGGCGAAGAAATAGAAGCAGGCGTCCTATGGAAGAAGATCAACGTCATGTTCCAAAACAAGAATGCGTGAACTGAGTCTCAGTATTTCAAGAAATCGTGAGGCTTCGGTGTCGTGATGTTTCTAACATAGTGTGAAACCACCCTCAAAAAGAAGTAAAATAGTAGTTCAAATAAACTAGTATTGTGAAGTCAACTTTATTGGTAGCAAAAATACTTTTTCATTTGCCAAAGATAAGTCCTTACAAATAAAAGGTCAAAGGATTGAACTTTACTATAAATAATGATGAATATTAAGTTAGAGGCGGTTTTCAAAAGTAGACAAAAGTAGAGAAAAAGATGGGGAGAAAAAAAGAAGCACGAGTGGATATGAGGAGCATAGTAGAGAAAAAAGCTCATAATTTCCTCGTCAGATGTCCAAATTAGAAAAGAAAAGATGCATAAGAAAGCTAACAAAAAGAGCTTTCCAAGAATATCTTGTATGTGAAATTGGGGGCTAGAAAATAGAAATAGGGAGGAAAAGGAAAGTTGACTCACATAGACAAGATTTGTTTTAGGGGAAAAAGGCAAGCAATCCTAAACCTATAAATAAGAGCCTATTCTAGTGAAGAAGGGAGGGAGGGAGAAGGAACGCAGAAGCTCTACTCAATTGGAAGGCAAAAGAAGAAGGATCAACAACATTGAGAGGCCTCATCAACAGAGAATCACCTTCTTCTATATTCCACTCTCTTCTTTCCTCCACCTCTCTTCCCCCGTCCTTTATAAATTATCTCTTATATTCATATCAAACCCGTTGTAAAATTGATTCTTATTTTATAAAAGAATCTATTATATTGCAATAAACTAATGTTTGGTTTCACCTACGTATCTTATATGTTATTATCATTTGTGCTTATTTGTTTGTGTGCCTTGTGACGAGGGAGCGTTTCGGGCTTGCCCATGCACCTCTCCTTTCACAAAGGCATTCAAACTTATGTTGTCGCGAAAATACGACGAGGACACGTGAACTTGAGGCAGGACCTCGGGGCCTCCGACCAAAGGATATCAGATTTGTATGTTTATATTAAACAATTAATGGAAATAAGAAAGATTGACAAATTTCATTAACAAAGGAAAATAAAGATTACAATCAATCCCAAGATTGGGATTACAAAAGTTTAGCTTATGGAGATTACTAGAATAATAGATTAGAATAAACTAAATATGGATTCAATAGAAATTTAGGGTTTTTGGCTTTGATAAGAGATTTTAGATTTTTGAGAGATATGGCTTCCATAGGGAATATTAGGGTTTTGATTTTCATAAGGAAATTTAGCATTTTTTGAGAGATATCTTCCATAGGGAAGATTAGGGTTTTTGAGTGTTATGGCTTCCGTAGGGAATTTAGGGTTTATGAGAGTTATGACTTCCCTAAGATAGGGGAGCTAAGAAGGAAAAGAAAAGAAATATAATATGGAGAGTGAGTGAGTGTAAAAAAAACGATGGAATTTTATATGGAGTTCTCCCTTGATCATCTGCATGTCCACTTTTTGTTGCATGGCCTCTACTTTTAGTTGCTTAGCTTTTTCTTTTAGTTGCATGCCTTTTTCTTTTAGTTGCATGCGATCGTCCACATGACCTTTACTTTTTGCATGCACTCCAACTTTAGTTTCTTGCGTCCACATGGCCTTTACTTTAGTTCTCTTCACTTTACTTTAGTTTGTTGCATGATCCAAACTTCCGTCCGTCCGTGTCCAACCTCGTTCGGTAGTCGGTTCCGCCCGATCACCGAATCCCTCGCCGGTTGGTTCCGATTTTGCTTGTCGGCTGATTCCAGTTTGCTTGTCGGTTCCGATTTGCTTGCCAACCGGTTCCGATTCCGGCTTTGCTTACCTACTGGTTTTTGGTTTTTGGTTTTGCTTACCGGCCGGTTTCGGGTTTTGCATACCGGCCGATTTCGGGTTCGTATACCGGCCAGTTTCCGGATTCCGGTTTCGCTTACCGACCGGTTTTCAATTTGCATACCAGCCGGTTTCCGGATTTGCATATCGGCCAGTTTCTGGATTTGCTTATCGCCAGTGTTCGGATTTGCATATCGGCCGGTTTCCGAATTTGCTTACCGGCCGATTTTCGGTTTTTGGGAACTTGGCCACCATCATCCATCAAGACAAAGTGGCCAAAGTGCTCTTAGCACAAATGAAAAATGAGGGAGCTCAAGGTACTTATATAGCCATGGCCTTAAGTTTCCTATCTATGTGGGATAAATCATAGTTCTATTTTTCCTAATAGTTCTATTTTTCCTATCTTCTCAAACTTCTTATCTATGTGGGATAGTTCTAATTTCTCTATCTTCTCAAACTTTATTTTCACATAACTTGATATGTATTTCTCCATTTTGTATATAGTAAAATACGTTTTGAAGCTCTTGAGTATATCCGTCTTTCTATAGTAAGCTACTAATCTAATCTATAATAATTATTTCATTATTTTTTACATAGTGTGAGAAGATTCACATGACAACGTATCTTATATGTTATTGTCATTTGTGCTTATTTGTTTGTGTATCTTATGACAAGGGAGTGTTTCAGGCTTACCCATGCACCTCTCCTTTCACAAAGGCATTCAAACTTCCGTGTCTTATATCTTATTGTCATTTGTGCTTATCTATTTGTGTGTCTTGTGACAAGGGAGCGTTGCTTTTGCCCATGCATCTCTCTTTTCACCAAGGCAATCAAAACTTTGTCTCTCGTGTGTGTAAGTAAGCCTTTCCCTCGTGTGTTCGTGTATAAGCCTTCCTCACGTGCATTCGCTCGCCTTGTGACTAGGGGTTGATTCTGGCTTACCCATGCACCTCTCCTTTTCACTAACACGTTCGAATACTCATGCATTGTTTGTGTAATTCGTCCTTGTGTTGTGCATGCGAGCCCTATTTCCTTCTCGTCCATAACTGCGGTGGTTCCGCCTCATGATCTGCACATAGTGACGGATTTTCACGACACTAGTATTAGGATGGCTCCAGTATGGCGGGCACATCAATTCCTTCCAAGGATTGATGAACTAAACCACCTCTCTAGAAGTACCTCTGACCGACGAGGTATTAGCATTGTTGTTGCTGGGATCCCTTCCAAACAGCTGGGAGACGCTGGTTGTCACTTTGGGCAACGCCGGGCCGGAAGGGAAGCATCTATCCCTAGAGCATGTGAAGTTGAGCGTGCCGAATGAAGAAGCTCGCCGGAAGGACCGTGAGTCCAATACCGACCAGAAGGCCTTAGTCACGGAAGGTGACATGATTCGGGGAAGAGGCCGAAATCGAAATCCCTAAAATCGAGATAAGTTAGGGACCAGGTCGAAGTCGAGGGAGAGGCCCACGTGCTTCTATTGTGGGAAGTTGGGGCACTTCTAGAAAAACTAGCGGCACTTTCGAAAGGAGAGAGGGGAAGCTGATGGTATAGAGTCGAAGAAAATCTTGGAAAGAAAGAACACCTCCACAATCACCGTGAGTGAGGAGGAGTTGTTGCTCATTAGTGAGCAAAACGAAGTGAATCTCGTCGGCGAAGAATCAACATGGGTGGTCGATTCGGGTGCGTCATTCCACCTAACCCCTGACCGAAAGTGCTTCTCATCCTATAAGCCTGAGATCTCGGATCCGTAAAGATGGGAAATGAAGGACCATGCCGAATCGTTGGCATTGGAGATGTGTGTTTGGAAACCTCAACCGGGTGCTTACTCGTGTTGAGAGACGTACAACACGTTCTAGAGGTTCGATTGAACCTAATATCAGTCGGTTGGCTAGATGATGAAGGCTACATGGGTAGCTCGAGCCCGGAAAACCAACACACTGTACATAATGAATGCTCGAATATGCCGAGGGGATGCAAACATGGCAGCCGACAGGGTTAGTGAACTATAGCACTGGAGTTTGTGCCATATGAACCAGGAGGGGATGTGAAAGCTTGCCAAGGAAAACCTCATCCCTAAGGTGAAGAATGTCCAACTTGAGAAGTGCATGGATTGCTTGGCCAGAAAGAAGAATCAAACATCTTTCTGAATGAGGCCCCCGATGAGGAAGAAAATGCTGTTGGAGATCGTGCACATGAATGTATTGCTATGTGGACACAAAGTCGCATGGTGGTTCACAGTATTTCGTGACCTTTATTGACGATTGTAGCAGGAAGTTGTGGGCTTCCGTGTTGAAGAAAAAGGATCAAGTGTTGTTTGTCTTCAAAGAGTTCCAAGCGAGGGCCGAGAGAGAAACCGACCGAAAATTGAAGGCAGTCCGAGCGGACAATGGTGGAGAGTACTGCGGGCCATTCGAGGAATAGAATCAGGCTCAAGTATACTGTGCCGAAGACGCCATAGCTTAATGGGCTAGTCGAGAGAATGAACCAGACCGTAATGGAAAGTGTCCGAAGTATGTTTGCACATGTTACGTTACCGAAGATGTTCTGTACTGAGGCGCTGATGATGGCAGTGTATGTGATAAATTGATCACCCTCAGTACCCTTGGACATTGATATCCCACAAAGGGTGTGGAGCGGTAAAGACGTTTCGTACTGACATCTAAGGGTGTTCGATTGTCTTGCTTATTGTGAAAGTGTTTTTAGAATTCAAGCCATTGAACATTAGAAGAATATAAGGTATGGAGCATTCACATTTCAAGGCAAAGAAGACGAACCAATATCTTAAGAAGAAGTCAAAATTAAAAGTAAGAGACCAAGAGAAAAGTAAAAAGAGAAAAAGCGGACCATAAAAAACAGTAAAAAAGGAATGGTCATAACTCCTTCGTTTTTTCACCCAAATATTATGTTTAAATATGGGTTAGAAAGCTTGTAAAGAGAGCTATCTATAGCTTTTTAAATCACTAAATTTGGAGCTCTGATGAGGGAGATATGATGATTAGAAGGCCGTTGGGTCTTAACTAAAAATAGGAGATAAAAAGCTTCTAAAAATAGCGTGAACGAGGAAGAAGAAAATTAAAATAGAGAAGGGGGGAGCCGAACTGAGGAGGAGGAGTCTTAGGAAGAGGTATCTTAGTTGAAGAAGATGGTTCTTATTAGTGGGTTTCAGTGATGGGTAATAAGAAGGTCTTTGGTTTTTAAGTTCATTGTGGAGTTTATTCTCTTTGTCTGGACTTGAAGTGGAATATTATAACATTATTATCTCTTTCTCATCTTCCCTACCTTTTATCTTAATTTCTTGAGTTTTCCTCTCTAAATCGTAGTTACCTAGATCTATATAATCTATTATAATTCACAACTCCATCTAATCAGTTTGGTCAAGCCCCCATATTGTGTACGAATATCCCTTGTCTTATACACCCTATCACTTATGTGCATGTGGCAAAGGACCAGAGGGGGAAGTTGGGCCCGAAATCTCAGCCATACATATTTCTCAACTACGACAATGATGAATTTGGCTATCGGCTATGGGACTTAGCCAAGAAGAAAGTGATCAGGAGCCACAACATTGTGTTCTTGGAGGAAAAGACAATAGTTGATTGGGAGATTGAGAATAAGTCTCTGTTGAGAGATCAAGCTCAACTTAGTTTAGTTAATTAGTCAACTATGTAACTTCATAGTTATCTAGATAGAATCTAGTTAGAAGTGTTGACTATAACGCCTTAAATAGGACTTTGTACTTAAGTGGGATATTCTAGATCCTCCACTCCTAAGTACATTTAATATAGGACTTACACATTTGTACCTAGTATATTATCCTCACACATGTGCACCCTTGCACATGAGATCTATATATACCTCATTGTAAGTATTTTTGTATTTGATGATGATAATGCTAATTTAATATAGAGTTAATCACCCCCCATCTCGTGTTGTTCATAAGTGTATCTTCCTCTCTCTCTTCCTCTCACACACATACACACACATATCACACACATACATCTTGTCTGGATATTGACGATGGAAGTCTTCAAGAAGAGCACGAGCATTAGTCACATTCTGTATTGGTTCCCAAGTATGCTCGCTGGGACTATGTGTTGTTCATAAGTGTATCTTCCTCTCTCTCTTCCTCTCACACACATACACACACATATCACACACATACATCTTGTCTGGATATTGACGATGGAAGTCTTCAAGAAGAGCACGAGCATTAGTCACATTCTGTATTGGTTCCCAAGTACGCTCGCTGGGACTATGTGTTGTTCATAAGTGTATCTTCCTCTCTCTCTTCCTCTCACACACATACACACATATCACACACATACATCTTGTCTGGATATTGACGATGGAAGTCTTCAAGAAGAGCACGAGCATTAGTCACATTCTGTATTGGTTCCCAAGTATGCTCGTTGGGACTATATCCTAGCCAATCGACTAAATAGGAGAGCTTGTTGTGAACAATATTGGAATCGAGGATGGCGGCAACCTCGTACTCAAGTCCATCTTCAAGTTCGATCGGGGGTTGAGGTGGCTTAATATGACCTGGATGTTGCTGTCTTGATAGGGTTCAAGGAGAGAACTATGAAACACTGGATGTATCTGAAGTTGTGAAGGTAGATCGAGATGAAAAGCGACATCATAATTTTTCCGATAATACAGAAAGGACCTAATCATTGATAATCCAATTTCTCGCATGGGCGAGTAGTCTTGATGTGTCATTGTAGTAACCATACCCGATCTCCAATGTTAAAACTGGATGGACGCCGATGATGATCCGCGTAAACCTTGTGTGTTTGTTGACCTTGCTGTAGATAAGTAGATAAATCCGTTTGTATCTTGCGTAATTGCTCCAAACGATCCTCTGCACAAGGATTTGTGGGTAACTCTGGGGTTTCAAATACACACCACCGGGGTTGACAGCCCGAATAAGCATAAAGTGGTGTAACCTTTGTTAATGAGTGGACAGAGTTATTATACGCAAATTCGGCGAAGTGGAGAATATCCGCCCAATCATCTTGATGATAACTTAGAAAGCACCGAAGATATTGTTGCAACGTTTGATTCGCTCATTCTGCTTGGCCATCTGTTTGCGGGTGGTAGCCAGAGGAGAGGTTACAAGTGACTTTGAGCATTTTAAAGAGGTGCTTCCAGAATTTCGAGACGAACTGGGGTCCACGGTCGCTGATGATACCATCGGGAAGGTCATGATGCCGACATACTTCACGCACGATAGTTTCGGCGGTTTTCTCACTGGAGATTTCCTTAGTAACTAGTAGGAAATGGGCCATCTTCGTATATCGATCTACTACTGTTAAGATTGCATCGAATCCCTTAGAGACCGGAAGATCTGTGATGAAATCTAGAGCAATGGTTTGCCACACCTTGCTTGGAATTGGTAATGGTTCTAATAAACCATATGGATGATGCCTTGGCATTTTTTCCAACATGTATCACAAGTCCGAACAAAATCTTCGACAAATCGTTGCATATGGGGCCACCAGAATGATCGTTGTACTAAATTTAATGTTTTAGTACTACCAAAATGCAACTGTATATGTGTCATGACAATTTTGGACTACTCGAAGGCAATAAGAACCATTAGGAACATACAAGAGTTTCATAAAGAATAGTAATCCATCATGACATTCAAATTGACGATAGTCCTGGTTGTTGCGACTGTGAACAAGATGCTCGCGAGGGATCAATTTGTGCTAGAATGGCTTGGGCGAAAGCTTCTATCTTCAAGTCCTCACGTATGGTATCGATAACGTGGGAATCCAAGGGCATACCAAAGACCTGCGTTGATTGCAGTCGTGCTGGTCCCAGGATTACTTGCTTTTGGTTATCGAAAGTTGCCTCGCCAGGACGTGGTGCTACATACGAGCGCTGTGATAATGCATCTGCCGCCTTCCCTTCTTGCTTCCCTGGACGATATGTAATTTTGAAGTCGAAACGAGTGAGGAATTGGGCCCACCGAGCTTGACGTCGATTTAACACACGAGCATTCAAAAAGTAGGCAAGGTTTTTATGATCACTGAATATGGTGACTTGATGAGAAGAACCCTTTAGAAAATGCCTCCATTGCGTAAAAGAGTCCACTAGTGCTAATAGCTCCTTATCATGAATTTCATAGTTGATTTCGGCGGCGTCAAACTTGCGTGAGTGGAAAGCCACAATATGGAGCTTTTCATCATCTTCTTGTTGTCGCAGAATGCTACCCAACGTGAAATCTGACGCGTCTACTTCAATGATGAATGGTTTTTCCATATCAACATGAGCCAGAATAGGAGCTGATGTAAATTCCTTCTTAAGACCCTCAAAAGCCATGTCTGCTTCTTCAGACCAAACAAACTATTGTCCCTTCCTGGTGAGCTGTATGAGAGGCAGAACAAGCTTTGAGTAATCCTCTATAAACTTTCGGTAGAAATTGGCAAAGCCTTAAAAGCATTGCACATCTCGCAATGAACGCAGAGCAGAGTCTGCCACTCTACCACTGTTTTGACCTTAGCTGGATCCATGGAGATGCCTTCCGAGGAAATGACATAGCCCAGAAATTCTACCTAGTTGCACTCGAAACTACATTTTTCCAGCTTTGCATAAAGACCATGTTTTGGAAGTCGTTTTAGTGTACTAACAGTACATGAGAATCATGCTCTTCTTGGGTCTTCGAATAAACCCGTAGATCATCCAAATAGATGATCAAACAAACATCCAAGAGATCTCGGAATATATCATTTGCCATGTGCTGGAAGACTGTTGGCGCATTAGTGAGGCCGAATGGCATGACCGTATACTCGAAGTGCTCATATCTAGTGCGAAACACTGTCTTCCATTCATCTCCTCGTCGGATCCGTACAAGGTTATATGATCCTCGTAAGTCGATTTTTGTGAAGAACCCTGCACCATTGATAAGGGGAAGTGCATACCTATTCCTGATGGTGACCTTATTCAAGCCATCGTAATCTACGACGAGACGAAGTGATCCATCCTTTTTCTTGACGAAGAAAATGGGTGTGCTAGCTGGAGATTGCAAATGTTGAATGAAACCATTTGCGAAATTCTCCTCTATATAGGCTCGAAGGACTTCTAGCTCAGTTGGTGACAAATTGTAGATCGGTCGCAATGGTGGCTCTTTTCCCGGTTGCAAATCAATGGGGCAATCATATGGTCAATGGTGAGGAAGCGTATTGGCTTGTACTTTATCGAACACATCGGCATAATGACGATACTTTTTTGGAAGTTGAACAGTGAACTCCTCTTTAGTGGTGTTGGAGGGTTTTACTGATACTATGAAGAGAAACATTTCTTCCTTGCGTCCTTCCTCACGCAACTGATGTAGCGAAATGGTTGCAATCTTATGAGTAGATCCTCGGGTTTGTCGATACCGGATTTCTCTTGTTCTCCAATCTATGTCTAGGTTATGTAATTCGAACCATGGTAATCCCAAAACAATGGGATGTTCTAGGATACTAAATATATTAAAGGATACTACACACGCTAAATTATCTAGGACAATATTAACGGGCTCTGACTCTTCTATGATATTTCTGAAAGTAATGGGACAAACATCAATGACTACTATAGAGGCTGGACATGAGAGTTTTCTTAGGGATATCTGATGAGCTTGGGCAAAATTCCTATCCATGAAGCAAGAATTAGCTCCGGAATCTAGGAGTGCTGAGACATGTACTGGAGAGGTACTTTTAGTACTAACTGTTACTTGGGCTAAGAACACATTGCTAACTTGCTTAGAGGGAATGGAACCACTAATGAGCTGCACAGATCTAGGGTTGTCCAACCAAACGGCTCCTATTTTGGCTGGACTTAGTCGTTTAACTCTTCTTCTAATTGACTAAGGACATCAAATTTGTTTGATGGATTTGGGCTATTAGTAGTATTAGGACTATCAAATATTCCTACTAAAATAGACTCGGGTTTAGTACAATTAGAACTAGCAACTATTTGGTTCACCTATCTTCTTGGCCTATGGGGACAATTCATTGCAATATGCCTTGGTCCACTGCAATAATGACATAGTTGATTTGCTCGGTGTCGCTGCTTTTCTTCTTCCGATAATGGTCCACGACAACGTGTAGTGTCAATTTCCATTGGAGTTGGAGTATGCACTGGAGACGCATTACATGACTCCCTTGGAAAAGGTTTTGCTACCATTGAGGCATAGGTGGGCTTTGACCTTGCCCTTGGCATCTGGAACTGACGTTCCGAATGTCGTTCGAAAAGACGGTTGTCGCATCTCACCGCGCGACTAATTGCTTTTGTCAATGACTTTGGCTCTTTGGGGAAGGTCAAGAGTAAATCCTTGACTTCGTTATGTAGACCATAACGAAATTGCTCCATAAGTGCTTGGTCATCCCAAGGGATATCGGAGGCGAGTAGGCGCAAATCTGCAACGTATGCGGAGGCTGGACGATCACCTTGACGTAATCATCGGATTTTGTTGATTGCTGTCCTTATGTTGTCAGTATCTCCAAAATAGGCTTTAAACTCACTTAAAAACTCTTCAAAATTGTTTAGTAAAGGAGATTCCTTTTCTAACAATGGAGCGAACCATGCCAAAGCTGAGCCACTTAACAACGTGCCTACTAAACCCACTCATGATGCATCGGTGGGATATCGGGAAGGATGCATTTGAATGACTAATCGTACCTGATTAAGGAATGCTCTAAACTGCGATCGTGTTCCATCGAATTTCATGGGAAGGCCGATCTTGGGTTCTTTATGAACCCCTTGCGTACTGGGTCCTTGTTGTTGCATCACGACTATGGTTGCTTCGAGCTGTTGCACGCGTAACGCTAGTTCCCCATGCTGTTGTTGCGTCAGCTGCTTCTCTAAGGAGATTTGTTGAAGCTCCCCCAACAATCTTTGCTTTTCTTGTTCCGATGCGAGAAACTTCTCTTTCAAGCATTGCAACTCCGAAAAAACGGATTGATATTCTTGAGTGCTAACAGTGGCCATAGTATGAGAGAAAAGAGGAATAAGAGATTAGTATGAAGGGAGGGAGAAGTAAGAAGATAAAGGAAGAGAAGGAAGGAGAAAAAACCGGTTCAAACTGTCACGAACAATACTAAGACAGAGAAGGAATTAGTACTAAAGGAGGTGTAGAACTCTCGAGAGAAGGAAAGAGAGAGAGAGAGAGAGACAGAGAGACAGAGAGACAGAGAATGATGATAACAAAAGATATATATTATATTAAGAGAATATACAATAGTAGCTAGGAGTCTTAATACTGGAATTGAACCAATTTGGTTCGAAATAATGCCTTCTGCCTCCTTTTATAGTGTTCTCAAGAGTACTCCTGAAGTTTCTAGAATGTTCTAGAGAAATTTGGAATATACATCAATTTCCTATAGTAAAACTTAAATGAAAATAATATTCATCGTATTACAACATATAATCTAATGGTCAAGAGCTCGACCCATGTAAGATAAGGTCATGGGTTCGAGCCTTGCTATATCATGACAAATGGTATCAGAGTGTGTGGCTTAGAAAATCCACTAAGTCCACCCCGCTACGTAGCACGTGTACGTTATCGAAGGGAGAAAAGAAAAAGAAGAGAAGACACTAATCAACATGAACACACAAATGGGTAGCTTGTTGCCTAGTGAAAAGCTAGACTGGATCCCAATTATTCATCTTGGGAGTACAAGATGAATTGGAGCTACATCAACGACGCACAAGAAATTTGAACCGACCCAAAGAACGTTGATTACGCAACATGGGACCAAGCGGCGAGTCGAATAATGTATTGTGTGGCAACATGTGTCCATGACCACATGCTTAGCGACATTCGAGACGCCAAGACACCTAAAGAAGCGTGGGCGAACTTAAAGAAAATGTTCACCACCAACACAACTGGCCAAAAGCTTCAACTCCGACAAGAGTTGAACAACATTCGGCAAAAAGACATGTCCATGTCCGACTACACCGCCAAGATCAAGAGCATTTGCGACTTGCTTGGCTCCATGAACATAATCGTCGATGAAGACGAGATGGTTCAAGTATGCTTAGGCAGCCTCGCACAACGATTCAACTCGTTGAGGATGGCAATCTTGGTGAGGGAAAACCCTCCTTTGTTCTTTGACCTTTAATCAATGCTAATTGTTGAAGAGAACCACGTCCAAAACAAAACCAAGAAATCGGAAGGACAAATGTTCTTCTCAAATTCGGATGGTGGCCGAGGACAAGGTCGAGGCAGTAGAAGAGGTTGATTCGACCCATCACACGAACGGAACTCAAACCTTTCATAACAAGACGGAATCCATCAAGGGACCTTCAGAAGAAGGGGGAGCTTCCATGCCGAACAAGGTTAGCAAATGTGGCCCATTGCTTGAAACTATTGCGGCAAAATCCGCCACTCTGAAGAGGAGTGTTGGAGAAAGAGAAGCAAGTCAGCTTTGACAAGCCGACAACTCACAAATTACGCCAACAACTCCGAATAGGACGACTACGGTGGTCTATTCGTGATGAGACATGGAGCGAACTCTATGACAGCTTTCGACTCCACGAGCACCTCCAACTCGGAAGACGTGTGGTTCGTCGATTCCGGCACCTCACATCACATGACATCCCACGAAGAGTGGTTCAGGGATTTGCGCACACCTGATCAACCTGGCGTCATAGAGACGGGTGACGACACCATACATCCGATTCGGCACATCGGCAATGTCTCATTCGTGAAAGAAGGCGAGCAAACTTGCATCAAGAATGTCTTGCACATGCTCACAATAACGAAGAATTTGGACTCGGTCGGCCAAATCGTGGAACAAGGCATGCAAGTCCGCTTCAACAACGAAGGTTCTTTCATCGAGAAAGATGGTCGATTCATAACCAAGGGACGGAGAGACGGTCGCATGTTCATCCTCGATTCGAACGAGGTGAACTCGGCCATGTATGCCAAAGGTCTCAAAATCAAGACAAAAATCGAGTTATGGCACAAGAGAATCGGCCACATCAACCTCCAACAGTTCCGAGCTATGCAATCAAAGGGAGTTGTCATCGGACTTCCGACATTCGAGTCGAAACGAGTTGACCGAGTATGCAAAGCATGCCAACTCGGTAAACAGCATTGACTCTCATTCCTGAAGGAGAGCTACACGAGCAAAGGCCTCCTCGACGTCATACATTCGGATGTATGGAGACCGGCTCAAATGCCGACAATTGGCGAATGCCAATACTACGTAACCTTTATCGATGACTACTCCCGCTACATGTGGATCTTTTCGATGAAGAAGAAGAGCGAAGTGCTTTCCCACTTCCAAAAGCTCAAGGGCCAAGTCGAAAAAGAAACCGGTCGGCACATTCGATGCCTACGATCGGACGGATGAAAGGAGTACTTCTCGGATGAATTCACCTCCTACCTCTGAAGTGAAGGCATTCAAAGAGAATTCTCATGCCGACATACACCCCAACAAAATGGAGTAGTCGAAAGGAAGAATCGGCAAATACTCGAGGTAGCACGCGGCATGATGCATGAGAAGCACATGCCGAGCTTCTATTGGGCCAACGTGGAATCCACGACCGTCTATCTCATGAACCGATGCACCACTAATGGAGTGCATAAGCTAACTCCATATGAGCTCCTCGTCGGAAGGAAGCCGATCCTGTCGCACCTCAAGGTGTTCGGAAGCATTGCGAATGTACGCATCCTAAATGAACAACAATAGAAGCCCTACACGAAGTCGAAGGAATGTATCCTCATAGGATACTCGTCCGAGAAGAAGGCATACAAGTGCTATAACCCTTCGACCAGAGCGGTTTGGGTGAGTCAAGACGTAGTCTTCAACGAATCGGCATCTTGGTATAAGCGCGATTTGGCTCCACCCGACTCGATTGAGGAAGAGTTGGACGTCAACTTGGAGGATGATATTCAGCCAAGACCTTCATCAAAGGACCGTCCAAGCTCTACTAAGCTAAGTGGACCACACGAGCCTTCAAGCCTTCCAAGCACGTCGCAACCAAGTATGACCTTGGACAAAGGCAAAGGTAAGATGCCCGAATACGAAGTCGAGCACCACGACGACAATGATTCGGATGTGTCGGCTCGCTCACTAGATAGTGAGTTTGGTGTACCCATCATGTGGACACCCAGAGCAAAGAAGGCGCTCACATCGACGAGCGAAAAACTTCGACACTCATCTAGAGCAAAGAACCTCGTCACTCGGCTCGGCTACAATGAGTATATGACCCATCACTGTCTTCGCATTGAAGGTAGAGGCCGAACAAGAGCCCAAGAGCTCCACCAAAGAGGCTGGTAACCCACGATGGGTGGAAGTAGTCGACCTTCGCCCACACACTACAAGCCTTCATCACCGGTTTGAGGGGGAGGAACCGAGATTGCCACGACGAAGAAAACCGAAGGCCAGACAGAAGCACACAAAGCCGACGAAAGCCAAAGTGGATGTCGGATGCCTCACACTTGAGCTTGAGGGGGTGTGTTGAGAGATCAAGCTCAACTTAGTTTAAATAGTTAGTCAACCATGTAACTTCGTAGTTACCTAGATAGAATGTAGTTAGAAGTGTTGACTATAACGCCTTAAATAGGACCTCGTACTTAAGTGGGATATTCTAGATCCTCCACTCCCTAAGTACATTTAATATAGGACTTACACTTTTGTACCTATATTATCCTCACACATGAGATCTATATATACCTCATTGAAGGTATTTTTGTATTTGATGATGATAATGCTAATTTAATATACAGTTAATCATCCCCCATCTTGTGTTGTTCATAAGTGTATCTTCCTCTCTTTCTTCCTCTCACACACATACACACACATATCACTTAATCTTCTGCTTAGCTTAACTACATCACATAATTAGGTACTAATTAACCCTTGCTTAATTACTTACCTAATTATTAACAGTCTCCAACTACCGAGTCGACGCTTGGCCAAATCGAGTAGAAGCTGATTCGATCGAAATCGAATCCGAGCCAGTCGGTCGAGTTAATACTCGGCAAAATCAAGAACAGACTGAAGAGCGAGGGGAAACGGCCGAACAAGGAACCGATTTCGAATCGGCCGAAGAAGTCGAAGAAGAACCGATTGTACTAAATGGAGGCCGTAGATACCCCCTAAGAGAAAGGAGGCCCCCCCAAAGATTTCAGGATGAAGAGCGTGTACTGCTAACCGATGAGGGGGAGCCGGAAAGCTTTGAAGAAGCTAAGGAAGATACCCATAGCCGAAATTGGTTGAGTGCCATGCAAGAGGAGATGTATTCCTTGCATGAGAACCACACATATGAACTGACCAAACTGCCAAGAGGAAAGAGGGCACTTCGGAATAAATGGGTATACAAGTTGAAACCAAGAGATGGTGGGAATCCACCCAGGTACAAAGCACGAATTGTCATGAAAGGTTTTCAGCGGAAGAGGGGTGTCAATTTCGACAAAATATTTGCCCCAGTGGTAAAGATGATGTCAATCCGAACCGTGTTGAGCATTGTGGCCAGCATGGATCTCGAAGTTGAGCAATTAGATGTCAAGACAACGTTTCTGCACAGTGATCTTGAAGAGGAGATCTATATGCACCAGTCGAAAGGATTTGTGAAGAAAGGTAAAGAGAACCTAGTATGCAAGTTAAGGAAGAGCTTGTATGGGTTGAAGTAAGCGCCTCAACAATGGTACTGAAAATTTGAATCCTTCATGACTGACAACAAGTACCACAAAACGTAGGCCGATCACTGCATATTTGTGAAGAAATTCAATGGAGGAAATTTCCTCATCCTCCTATTGTATGTGGATGACATGTTGATTGTCGGATGGAACCATATGAAGATCTGAGGGCTGAAGAAGGCCTTGAGTGGGTTGTTCTCGATGAAGGATATGGTTCTGGCAAAGCAAATTCGGGGTATGCATATTGTTCAGGACCAAACAAAGAAATTGATATGGATGTCACAAGAGAAGTACGTGACAAAGGTGATCCAAAGATACGGCATGGAAGGTGCAAAATTGGTTGGCTCGACACTGCTGACGAACTGCAAGCTAAGCAAAGATCAATGCCCGAAATCGAAAACCAAAAAAGCCGAGATGTCAAAAGTCCCCTATGCCTCGGCGGTTGGAAGCCTGATGTACGCGATGGTTTGTACTAGGCCGAACATTGGATACGTTGTCAGAGTAGTCAGCCTATATATGAGCAATCCCAGGAGAGAGCATTGGGCTGCCGTGAAGTGGATACTATGATATCTGAGAGGCACTGCGAGGTTGTGTCTTCATTTCAGCTCAAGAAACCCCACATTGGAAAGTTACACGGATTCAGACATGTCGGTTGATGCAGATACCCGTCGATCCACGTCCGCATACATAATGACTAATGTAGGGGGAACCGTCTCGTGGCAATCAAGATTGCAGAAGGTCGTGGTGTTGTCACCACATAAGCCGAGTACATGACCGCAGTGGAAGCCGGCAAGGAAAGCTTATGGATGAAGGAGTTTATCGGTGAGCTGGATATTCGGCAGGAAGAATTCCAACTCTACTGCGACAACAAGAGTACCATCCACCTTGCGAAAAATGTCGGCTACCACTTGAGTACAAAGCACATCCAATGGAGGTACCATTGGCTCTGAGAGTGAGTAGAAGAAAAAGAATTTGCTCCAGTGAAGATCCACATGGCCGAAAATGGATCAGATATGCTAACGAATGTGTTATCAGTCGAAAAGCTAAACGTGTGCCGACAAAGAGTCAATTTGGTGAAGTACCCCATGCCAGAGTGATGGGGGAGTTTGTTAGAAACATGTCCCTCTGGATGGGAAGTGAAACCGAAACCATAATCGTAATTGAAAATTGAAATCGCTTCGGAAGACTATAATTGTAAATAGTCTAAAATGCCATTGTGGGCTATACTTGTAAATAGCTAGAAAGTTGCTTTTGTATATAAGCAACTAGGGCAAACTTTATAGTAAAGTGTAGTTGATCATTATTGTAAAGTTAGAATGAGCTAGTTGCCTCTGTAACCGTGAGTGAGAGAGTGAGAGTGTAACTCTATAGCCATCTGTCAGACGAAGGAGAACTCGAGGTCGTTACATCCAAGTTCCGTAATTTGTACTTCCTCTCTACTATAGTGATATGTTTTTCTCGGGGTTTGTGGACCCCTGTGGTTTTTCCCATTTTGGGTTTTCCACGTAAAATATAGGTGTCTCTGTGTCTTCACGTTTTTCTTGCCCGTGCACTAGTTCTTGGTTTCTGCACACGAATACGAACGTGAAACCGGTTGTGGCCAGTCAATTCCTAACACTTTGTACTTGGGCTTCTCTAAGTCAGATACATATTTGTATCTGAAGACCCATTTGTAGGGTAGTGGCTTTCTCATGGTTGGTTGTTCGACCAACTCTCATGTTTGATTCTGATGAATCGAGTCCAACTCGGATTGTATGGTTTGTAGCCATGTGTCAGCATCCGGTGTGGCTATAGCTTCTTTGTAAGTATTTGGTTTGCATGCATTCATGTAGTTGACGTAGTCGAGGCCCTGTTGATAAAACTTTGTAGGCCTTCTGACTCGTCCGGATCTCCTAGGTGCTGATGTTGTTGGTTTAAACTCTTCAGTCGGCTCGATCGGCCAATCGGTATTTTACTTGAACTGTCTTTAGGAGTCCTATTAGATGACTCATCCCTGTAGTAGAATTTTGGTGATGTCATGGCATCCTCCCTTTCTTCGAGATCAGTTGACTTAGAGGTAGAAGACTTAGCCGACTCGGTTCTATTTTTCCCTTTGGCCTTGGGTGGGTTAGTCGGGTCGACTTTATCGTTTCCGGCTTGCACCTTGTTGACTTTGCCTTTTTTGTCTTTGATGGCTTTGTCTTCGAGTTCGACTAGTGGACCTCCTACCAATTCGGAGTTGCCAGGTGTATTAACGGCTTGGTCGAGTTCGACTATTTGTCAAATCTTTGATTCGGCCCAGTGGGTCGGTCTTTGTACGGCTTCTTTCTCAATTTCGAATGAGGCCTTTTTTCCCACTTTTTTCTGTTGGTTCCACTCAAAGAAAATGGAGTCTTCCATGAAGACTATGTCACTACTCTAGAGGCGGAGTACATGGCAGTTGTAGAAGTCGGCAAGGAGATAATCTGGATGAAGGACTTCATCGGAGAGCTAGGGATCCAACAGGAGGAATACCGGCTCTACTGCAACAATCAAAGTGCCATCCACCTTGCAAAGAACGCAACTTACCATTCTCGGACGAAACATATCCAGTGGAGGTACCACTGGATCCGGGAGAGAGTTGAAGATCAAGAGTTTGTGCTGATGAAGACCCACACGGAGTAGAACGGGTCAGATATGCTGACCAAGGTGTTGACAATCGACAAGCTGGATGCTTGCCGAAAGTGGATCGGGCTTGCAAGACATCCCATGCTGGAGTGAAGGGGGAGATTGTTGGGAAATCGGTCCCTCCGAATGGGATCCGGTGATGAATGAAGAGGACCCGGTGAGAACCAGAAGAGACCCCGAAACTGGATCGGATGGACCCGGTGAGAACCGGAAGAGAAGACATATTTGTAAATATGTTTTGAGTAAAGCCTATTGAGGCTATATTTGTAAATAGCCCTAAGTTCATATAAGTATAAATATGACTTAGGGCAATCACTTTGTCTGTGTGTGTGTGTGTGCTCTCTCCCTATTTTCCCATTTTTGTGTTTGATTCTCATTGAAGTGATTGAATACTTGGTTGTGGCTGAGCAATATTCCGCACTATCCTCTACAGTTCTGTACCCAGCTTCGGCTAACATGCCGATGGAGACTAGACTCTTTTTCAGTGCGGGTACATGCCGGACTTGGTGCAGGACAATTGTGTTGCCAATTGACAATTGAATTGGTACTTCTCCTACTCCGGCGATTTTGCATTCCTGCCCATTGCCTAGTCAAATTGTGTCGATGGCGCCGACCGAATAGTTTGAAAACCATTCGATGTTGGGTGTCATGTGGAATATGGCACCAGAGTCCAGTAACCATGTATGTGTGTCTTGCACACTATAGAGGACTTATCTGATCCTCGAGTCCTCTAAGGAGAGGATTTGTCCTGATCGGGTGTTAGCAACATTGACTTGGTTGCCGACTAGAGAGTGGTTCGAGTTGGATCGTCCTCGATTCTGCTCGGATCGCCGACTACTCTCTTTCCTCTTGATTGACTAGCAGTTGGGAACATTGTGACCGGCTTTTCTACAATGGGTGTAGAACTCGCCTGATCTTCCCGTTCTCAACTTCGACCGATGTTGATCTCGCCTCGTTTTCGACCGATTAGTGTTTCGATTGGTTTTGTTGTCTTGTTCTTTCAATCAACTCGGTCGAGTGGTGGGCTTCTGCCAATTCGTTGATGGCGAGTCCCATCGATTTTCGTCGAATATCCTCGGTGAGGACTTGGTTGATCGTCTCATGTAGATTTAGGATCATACGGCTATTGGCGAATGTTGTGCAGAATACCTCCCAACTCGTCAGCAAGCTCGATAGGAGGGCAAGGGATTTCCCTTCTTCTTTGAAGTTGATCCCTTGTGAGGAGAGTTTAGAAAATACCCGGCTGAAGGTGTTGATGTGGGAGGTTGTAGGATCCGACTCTCTCATCTTCATATTGAATAGTTGTCGAATCAATATGAGTTTCAACGAGGACTTCTTTTCGTATACCGCTTGCAACTTCTCCCATAATGAGAGAGTTATCGTCTCCTTGGCCATGTTGAAGTAGACGTTTTCGGCCAGATGCATTCGGATGGTGGAGCGCGTGATTTCATCTACTGATCTCCACTCTTCGGTTGTCATCAAAGCAGGTTTTTCATTGTGTCGAATGGCTTCAACATGTCTTCTGATGATCAAGACATCTTGCATCATCTCCTTGCATAGGGCAAAGTTTTTTTTGGTCGAACTTTCGGATTTCAACTCTTGTACCAGATGTTGAAGCCATATTCTGTTTTGAAAGACTGTGAGATTTTTGACTGACCTAGTCTTTTTCTTCAGTTCTTTCTATTGTTTTGTTGCCGCCGAATAGTAGGTCGCTCTGATACCACTTGTTAGATATGGTGTTCGGTATGTACGCGGAAGTATGTGGGGACCTATCGGTTATGCATAACAGACAACACAGATAGTATGACAGAGGAAACGGTAGATAGACAAACTCGAAGCTTTAATGGAAGCTCTCGTTATTTCTGTTCTCTCTCTCTCTCTCTCTCTCTCTACAAGACTCGAGGTACAAGAATGATCAACAGCTCCTATTACAACGTTAGGTTAGGGCTTATAACTCAAGCCCTAACTATTGGACGAGTTCACACTGGTAAGGATACAAAGTGGAAGGAGTCGGCCTTTTATACCAAATGGTTCTTACAAAAGACAACATGCCAAGTATTAAAATTATAATGAACATGTCTTAATCATTCACCTATCATTAAATTTTGTTATTCGCACTAGACAAATTTGCCATGGCAACCTCCCTCCAAGCAATGCACAAAAATGCACGAGACAAGTAGAAGGTGCAACATGTGCCAAATTGAATACCTATGTTGTAGTGAATATGGCTTATTGTGGCACAGGTTGCTAGAGTGGCCCTTGCACTAACTACAGTTGCAATTGTCTCATCCATAATGAATAACATCTTTAAAACCTTCCCATTGATGTTAGGAAGTATCAGCTCACCACATTCTTCACCAACATTGCCTCATGGTTGTAAATTGTAATCACTAAATAATGTAGATAATAATGAATTTAACCTCATGGTTAATGTCACAAGCTAGCCATGCCTAGTGTGATAATGTCAATCATAAATCTAATAATAATAGGCTCCAAATTAACTTCTCGACTATTTATGTTTGACAAAATCAAGGAGAAAAAAATTCAAGAAAATATTTAAGATTCAGCTAGTTTTACCAAGGTTGGACAAGGTGTTCCTAAATGTACTAACCCTACTTCATCCATTGAACATCTAACCACTACATGAAATAACTTATACTCCTTTTAATGCTATACTTGCATGTCCTCCATGTGATAACTAAAGATAATAGCCCCAATGATATGATTTAACTACACATGATATATTAAGCATTTCAATCCCACCAATGGAGATTTTGTTAATATGTTCGCTATAATTTTTTTCCTTATTAACCAGTTCATGTGCCCCTACTGAATAGAATATGTATAGATAGTTTTCAGCTCAAAAACTCATCTATCTTCTTCCAATTTATCGATAATCTTTACCAAACAAAATTTAAGCTATTCACCCATGTATGGTCTAGTATTTTCGCTTTTTTAACCCTTGCTGAAGAGTTATTCGGAAAGAGTGGGTATACATCGGATATTAACTCTTGCACTAGTCTTTTCTCTTTTTTGACAAGGTCATCGGTGAGGAATTATTTGGAAAGAGTGGATAAAGGGTGAATCTATTTATTCAATGAGAATGTTACAATGTGGCCATTTTAAATGTGATAGCCAAAGCACATCATGCCAAGTTGTATTATTCAGCTAGCACTAGTTAGCATTTTCATATGACACATGTTTTTATTCAACAAGAGAGGTTAGATCCCGGGTCTACACCCAAGGTGCCACAGAACGACTGGTAGAGCTGGATCCGGCTTTGTTGGCCATCTGGGTTGCTGGGGTTGCTTCCACACTCGAGGGCCCCGTTGATGGCATTGATGGTGGCGCCAAACCCGTTGCCATTCACGATGGCATCATGGCACGTGGGCGAAGCTTGGGTCATCCAGTACCAGACGGCCGTCTTGAAGGAGATGCCTGGATCGGATGCGACAATGCCGGGGTTGTTGATCCCATCGAACCCGATGGCGTCTCCGGCCGCCTTGTAGTTGTAGTTCCACGTTAGTTGGATGGGGCCACGGCCATAGTACTGTACACCGGGTGCGCACGGGATACCGGACGAAGTGTCACAATAAGTGTCCTTGTTAATCTCCTCTATGTATTGTCCACCTGAGACCACAAAATATATGTATATACCAACACATCATGGCTCCATAGATCCATACATAAAAATATATACATACATACATATAGAGCAAAACACAGTGACAGACAGAGAATTATTAGGGTTTTTGGTTACTGTCTGTCTGTCTGTCTGTCACATTCATGATTCATCACATACTTCCTGTCTCGTGCGCTATGTTGGCGAAGAACGCCGCGAGCTCGCGCTTCTGCACGTCGGAGCCGCCTGTGGTCCCGAAGCCGCCGTAGGAGCCGGCTGCGTCGAGGAAGGCGTCGTAGGTGTAGAAGCCGTTTGCAGGAGCCGAGTTCCGTTGGGAGAGGAACTGATCGAAGATGTCGCTGGTGATGATGGAGGAGACGCTATCCTGTGCCTCACAGAAGATGGAGGCGCCGTTCAGGAGCAGAAACGCCAAGAAGAAGGCGGCGATGGCGCCTCTGTATTCCTTCGCCATGGAAGTCATCGACAATAAAGTAAATAAATATTAATGTTAATTATATCTGAATAAATACTTGCTTATTTTAATTCGCTAATTTTGTATGCCCTTGGACTCTGGAGACAGACACATATGTATGTATATGTGTGTGTGGATATATAATATACATATATATACACACACCCACATGAAGAAGAAGAAGAAGAAGAAGAAGAAGAAGAAGAAAGCATCGTGAAATCAAAGTCTTTCGCACACACCCAAGGCACCACAATGTGTTTTTTTTCAAGAAAGGAACGCACCAAAAGTCTTTTCCACGAAAGGGACATGGTAATGGACCCTACGAAGTTGATGCAATATGATGTGCGATTGACCTGACCTTCTCACCATTAGGTGGATGTTTTAAAAAAAAGGTAGGGCTAATTGAACATAAAATGCAATGGGTTTGGAAAACCTAAGGCTTAAAAAAGTTGTGGTGCTTTCGCATTCATGTGGACATCCCCCGTCCACCTTGGAAAAGCTAGAGTTAATTGAGCATAAACATAATGGGTCTGGAAAACCTAGGCATGGAGCATAAAAGTTGCGGTGTTTTCCCACTCATGTTGACATTCCCCCATAATGTTTGCCTTGAATCCTCAATTGAATAAGCTGCCCTGGTCTTTTGTCCTCTGTGTGTGTGTGTGTCAGGCACAACAACTACCTATCATTATATTGAAAATAAAAATATGGAGATATTATGGCAATTTACTTTTCTAAGACACTTTTGTGGTTGTCGCAATTAGTTCGTTCTACAAGTTCAATTTTCATCATGTACAATGAATAAGCTGTTGAGTTTTCTTCATATAATGAAGAAGTTGTGTATGTAGCTTGAAAATGCAAAAAAGACAAGATACAATGAATACGTTGAGTGTGTAGCTTGAAAATGCAAAAAAGACAAGATACAATGAATACGTTGAGTATGTAGCTTGAAAATGCAAAAAAGACTATTCAGAAAATTCAACACCAAAATAAAGAAAGTATGTACCTTGTTGAAAACAACATCATCATCTCCAAATGAGGATGGAGATGTGTCATGTGAAGCTTAGTGAAAAGAACAAATTGGCATTTTGACTACAATCCACATTTTGGAATAATAAAGAAATGAAAGTTTTACTCAAACTTAATTAATTCAATGAGAAATTGGCCATAAGAGACGAGGAAAGAGTTACAACATGATGAAGAAAAAGGTGGGAATTTCTTGCTCCAGTGAAAGTTAGGAGAGTTAGTCTTGACAACACAAGTTATGAATTGTCAAAATGTGAACTCAATACGAACAAACAATGTCACCAATATGATCAGTGAACGAATCCATGATTAACTTTAGTTTGATATAAGTTATCTTTCATACGTATATTATGAAACCCTAGAGTAGGATGCATTTATCTCCGAGTAGTTGCTGAAATAACCAATACTATGTTTCATGGGTCGTAAGCAATGGGCTCATGAGATACTTTAATGGGCTATTGGTCAATATTAAACCAAGAAAGATGGGGTTGGCTCGAGTTGATGACTTCCAGACCCTAGTAACGGTTGGTTTTATGTTTTTCAACTTCCTTAGGATGCTCTTGATAGTTAAATGTTTTTAAGTGTGTGCATGTGTGACTTATGTGCAAGTTAAAGTGTTCAGATATTTCAGTAAATTAAAGAATGTTAGTGTATTTATGTAATTGTCTTGTGTGTACTCGTATATATACATGTACAGTAACCATTCGGTTAACTATGTGTCCACTTAAGTGCACCAGTCTATTAAGTGCGCTTTTCATAGAAAATTACATTGTTTCATGACAAAATTACATGAAACAAAATTGGAACTATGTTCCAAACTTTCAAAAACAAGAAAATCATCAATAAAAATAGAAATTATGTTCCATACATTATTTCTACCTCTCCAATCATTAGGAAAAATCCCTCACAAATAAGTGCTATCATATTAGATGCACAAGCAAAATTCCCTATTAGAAGGTTGATTTCGTATGTTGAGGATCCAACTGATGCACAACAAGCAAAATGTTCTACTAGAAGGTTGATTTCTTATGTTCGAGGAGCTAATTTCATGTAAAAAGCCCGATCATCATGAAAAAAAATCACGATTTCTTATGTTAGAGGAGCTAATTTCATGTAAAAAGCCTGATCATTGTAAAAAACAATTCATGATTTCTTATGTTAGAGGAGCTAATTTCATGTAAAACGCTCGATCATCGTTAAAAACAATTCATGATTTCTTATGTTAGAGGAGTAAATATAGAAATAAATCTAATGATTAAAATAGCATTGACAAAGATTTACAAATCAATCTTTGAAGAGAAACAACAATTTATTCAATTATTGCAATGTTTATTTTGAAATTTATGTTACAAATCAATGCTTTCATAGAAACCTTCACAAATTATTGCAATGTTTATAAATCAATCTTTGAAGAGAAACAACTATTTATTCAATTATTGCAATGTTTATAAATGGCTCCTGGTTGTTTACATACCCATATTTAACGTTTAAATACGTATAGTACCTCATCATTTGTATAGTATGTACTATACCTCAATGTTGTTCAGTCAAATATCATGTACATTTGTCCAATACGGTAATTAACGTATTTATAAAAAAACAGGTATAATACGTATTTATAAAGAAAATGTAAGTAAAACCCAAATAAAAAGCAAAAGAAAAAAAGATTTTAGTGAAAAAGAAGCCAAAGGAAGGAAGAAAGAAGAATAGAAGAGACGACGATGAAGAAGATGAAGAAGATGAAGAAGATGAAGAAGATGAAGAAGAAGAAGAAGAAGAAGAGAGAAAAGAAGACATAAACCTGTCCTGAGTGTGATAATTGCAGTAGATAGAAGATAGAGAAGAAGAAAACGAAGAAAAGAGAAACCTATCATGAGTGTGATAATCATAGACGATTCCTGATGGTTGTAACATACGTAGCATACCGTACGTGTACAATACGTATGCTACGTATTTTATAAGTATTCTAAAAAATATATATAAGTTCTTAGAATACGTATTTTAAAGGTAAAATACGTTGAATACGTTAAATACGTTGAATACAAAGATACTTGAAATTTGATTACTATAGAGTAAATACCAATTATCTTTATTCTCCATGGATACCACATGGTTATCTATGTTTCAATACACATGATATACATATTTTATAAATTAAAATGAAAGTGGTGAACACAATTGAAGTTTGAAATTCGAATCAAAATGAAAACACATATCATTTCAACACTCAAATCGTGGAAAATGAATAGAGTGATCAAAATACTATTAGAATTTACTAATTTAGAACTTAGAATTTCTTCATACTCATAGTTATTGGTTCTCTAATTCAAATGAATATGTAAAAACCAGTAATAAATGATCTTCATTCTATTTTCAATTATATTTCCTCTTCTACATCATCATTCGAGGATTCAGTTGTATCATCATAGTTGTCCACATAATCACTATCAGAAAATGAATCAATTGAGTCATTGTCAATGTCTTCATCCTCTTGTTCTCCATCATCATTACCATATTCAGCATTGCAAGGAATATTTGTAGCTTGTCGAATAAGTACCCTTCTTGTACTTGAAACTCTCACACAAGCATAACTACGAACACGACCTCCTCTAATAGTGCTAGAACTTGAACCTACTAGTCCTTCATCCACTATCATAGTGGCAAACTTAGATCTACTCCGAGTAACCCGACCAATATGCATAGCCTCGGCTTCCTCAAAATATGTTTGTGCGACTTGAGTGTCAATATCGGTTGTTGATGGAGGCATTTCAGGAGTCTTGTCAATGTCTATCTCATCTGGATTAACCTAAATCAAATAATATCATAGTATCATGATCATGATTGATAATTTTAAAACCATAACCAATTCACAAGGCTCGTTAATTAACCTATAAATGACTTGTCTAGACTCTAAACGTCAAATGTCAAATATGAATAAGAAAGATGTAGACCTGCATTGGAAGACCAACATGAGTTTGAAAGCTCCGAACAAGCCTTAAGTTTTCTCTAACATATACTAATCTCTCCACTTGTTTCACCTTCAAACGATTCCTCCTTTTTGTATGTGCCAACGCATGTGCATTCCAATTTCTTTCAACAGCTCCAGAAGAGCAATCCTATGACACAAAGTATTCAACAAACAACATGAATATATGTCATTGTAGAAGATTAATAACATTGACACAATTTTTAAAAAAAACTATAATACCTGAGACAATACTCGACAAGCTAATGATTGTAGTAAGGGCACATTGTCCCCATATCTTTCCCACCAGGAGACAGGTTTGCATTTTGCAATGTGTGATTTTGATAGTTCATTGCTAAATCGGCCCACACCATTTCTATACATGTCAAATTGATCTTGTAAGATTTCACATTCATCTATAGAATATACCTTTTGAATATACCCAAGCCATCCATCTGTCATCTCCGCATTCATAACTATTGGTTGATCTTTGGGCTTCCATAAAGGATGCAAAATATGTGCAACAATATGAATTGGCTTTTTGAACCATGACCAACGACAATCAAAGCATTCCAAAACCTCTTTATATCTGCATTAACATAAATATGAATATTATAGAAATCAATTATTGGAAATATGCATAACATTGATGATAACAATGATTCAAAGAAATGAAAAAGATACAATAAATAACAATTGTACATACTACATACTACATAGAAATAATAATATTAGAATAAATTACCTGTCTTTGTTTGATGTGTCTTCTCTCGCTCCTCGTTGCAATGTGTCTCTAGCCCTCCTCATGAATTCATAAAGTAAGCCCATTGTAGATCCTTCACGATCAGTTCGCCGCAAAACAGAAAACAGTGGGCGCATAATAGAAATTACAATCATAATTGAAGGCAAAGTAGAGCTGTCTTGCACAATGGACTTCACCTTGACAACATATGGCTTTTTGGAGTCACTCCAATCCTCCCAATAGTTGCTAACCACAGTTTGTTCAAGAGCTCTCCAAACTCTTGCAAGCCTCTCAAGGACAATAAGAATGTAGCCAAATCGAGTGGCACTTGGCCTAAGAAGCACAAGAGACGAATTGTTGCTGAAAATTTTCCGCGCATTCCTTTTCTTGGTGAATAGTTTAACCACATAATTTGCTCTCTTGTGCACTCGACGAACCCAAGACAACTTCCCAATATCCTCTAGCAATAAATCTAGACAATGTGATGCACAAGGAGTCCATACAAGGCTTGGGAATTCAGTCCCTAGAATGTGACCCATGCTAACACAATTAGATGCATTGTCAGTGACAATTTGCACCACATTTTCGGGTTTTACTTCCTTTATTGCAATTGAAAGCATTTCAGCCAGCCATGGACCATCAACCCTTGTAGAAACACCACTACAATCAATAGTTTTGAGGTACATAGTTCCATAACAACATGAGACCAAAATATTCACAAGTGCTCTCTTGCTAGTGTCAATCCATCCATCTGAAAGTATTGTAACTCCATATTTTGGCCAAAGGGCTTTCACATTTTCCACTTTTTGTTGCACATTCAAATGCTCTTTCTTTAAATACTTAACTCTTAAATCATTGTAGGTAATACCACTATACTTTTCCCCAATATCAGAGAAAGCTAACAACATGTTCCTCCAACATGACATTTTCAAAAGATTAAAAGATAGATTACCTTCCACAATGCATCTAACCAACATTGTGTTTGCATAGTCTTTCTTCATCAACATAGTAGCACTTGATCTTCTCCTTATGGTGCTTTGAGTGAGACTTTTTCTTCTTGAACCTTCTGTATCTTCAATATCCATAGGAATTTGGTCAATTGTATCCTTCTTAGATGAGGCACATGTGCTGGCTATTGATGATTGTGATTGGAACATTGAATCAACCATTGAATCCACCATGCCTTCTTTAAACTCAATTTGTTGTTCCATGGCTTCCACTTCTTTGATGCGTTTTTGCTTCTTGCGAGTCAATTCACTTTCTTGTGCTAATGCTATAGCCTCTTGATATGCCTCTAGAGTTACTTGCACACACTTGTCTATACCTTCACCTTTAATTCCAACAAGGTGAGCAACTAAACGTGTTAGTGTCCCGGTCCCATGAAGACCACAAAATCGGCAATCCCAATAATAGGACCCAGATGACTTCCCAGCTTGTCTATTCAAACAATATTTGTCCCATAAGGGAGATTCTTTGCGTGGCATAGTTGCTTAATTGGTGACCACTGATATCGAATTCTAGAGACTCGAGAGTTGTCTTTTATATATATTGTCCTAGATTCATGAATCCACAATGTGATTATGTATATCATTTAAACATATGAATTTAACAAGAAATTAGTCATGAATCCACAATGCGAAGATGACATATGTATATCATTAAACATATGATTTTAACTATAAATTATTCATGAACATTGAATCCACAATGTCACAATGTATATGATTTAAACATATGATTTTAACCATAAATTATTCATGAATCCATGATGGTAATTATCCATGATGATTTTAACCATAAACTATTCTATGGTAATTACTTTAATATCACCTCCATATATGTTAGTTAATAAGTTAATTATCTATTACATAACGAAAATTTCAGCCCTCTTTCTCAATTAGATTTTAATCCACTTGCATTTGGGCAAAAACACATAGAAGTCATCACATAACGAAAATTTTCAGAGCTCTTTCTAATTACATTTTAATCCACTTGCATTTGGGCATAAACAAATAGAAATCATTGAAATTTCAAACGTGCATTTGTATATTATTATTCTATGACCTAATTACTTTAATAAGTTAATTAACTATACGGGAAAGTAATCACATAATGGAAATTCTAGCCCTCTTTCTCAAATATATATGCTACTTAATCGATCCTTTAGAAAATTTCAAATCTATTTAAGAGTATTTACTATTTTCTAAAATATTCTTAAATATGCAAGACATATACTTAATCTACTTGCATTTGGGCATAACCACACATAAATCATTCAAATTTCAAACATGCATGATGCATATGTAATATGCATGCTAATCTATGGTAAATACTTAATATCGTCTCCCTATATGTTACTTAATAAGTTAATTAAGTTATGGGGAAGTCATAACATAATGGAAATTTGAATTTCAGCCCTCTTTCTCAATAATGTATGTTACTTAATCTAGATTCCATGGAAAATCTATTTCAAATTCAGAGTTTTCTAAATATTCTAAAATATTTTCTGTTTTGAGACCCTCAAAACAGATTTTAATCCACATTCCATTTGGGCATAAACAAACCAAAATTATTCATACATGCACATATATTATGACGAAATTACCTTTGATTCTTTGAAAATGAACTAAAACTATGCTTCCTTCCTATAGGCTGCTTCTAAAGACATGCGTAAAAACCTTTAGGCTACAAAATGAAGACAGTAGTGAGTCAAAACAGAAAACCCCCAATTCTTTACTTTTTCTGATTTCACTACTAAAAAAAGCCCTACAAAATTATTAGTTTTAATTATTTACAAATTTAGGCTCATAAAAAAATGATAGTACCAAAAGGTAGAATACGTTTAGAATACGTGTGGGTATTCTAAAACGTACTCTATGGGTAAAATACGCGTTTTTTAACAACAAAGCGATTCCTCAATCTATGAAGGCATAATTGTAAATAATTACAATTTGAAGTAGAAAATCGTGATACACACTTACACTGATTTATAGAATAAGGGAATGTCGACATCCATATTACTACAAATATTTTAGGATGTGAAATGTTCAAATGTCTTATATGTATTTTAGGATGTAGAACTATATTGTACATCACAAAATTGTGTAAACATAGATGTTTTTTACAATATTATAGATATTTTTTAGGAAGGTAAATAATTTTCAAATTCTAGAAGTATTTAACGTACTATACGTAAAATACGTATTTTATAAGTATTTAACATATTAAAAAAACGTATTTAACGTATTTTTAAATTGGGAGGTACTATACGGATATTAATACGTTAAATACGTATGGTATCCGTATCATACCTAAGGTACCTAACAACCTTGAAATGGCTAGGTAAACGTGGCAACCCGTTAGGTTGCCCACTTTGCCATTCACCTATTGAGACTCTGAGGCATTGTCTGTGGGATTGCCCTCACACTCAAAAGGTATGGATAGTGTGACTCGCCTCCTTGCGGCATGTGAAGTGGAAGGAACAACATCGTGGGGTGCCGCGACATGGCTTGATCACTCTGTTGATAGGTGGATGGACACCTTCAATGCGGATAGTTGGTGCTACATATTCATGAGAAGCAAAATCGCCAAGATTCAATTTGAGAGAGGCTTGCAGTCCGCATCCCCTAGGTTCCCGAACATTTGGATGTTGATCGCAGGCTTCACCCTGTGGTATGTGTTGAGAATCAAGCTCAACTTGGTCTAGTGTGTGAACTCACCTTGAGAGTGAATAGACACTCCAACAATCAAGAGTCACCACTACGTCACCACTTTGTATTCTATGACACATAACTTACGAGCTTTCACATTCCCCATGCTCCATGAGTCTTGTAGTTAATGAAGAGAGTGGGTGACTATATAAAGCACCCTCCTCCCACCTTGTATAATGTTGAGTCTTTCTCCTTTGTTAATATACTTTACCTTGCGTATTCTCTGTGTGTGTGTCTCTCTCTCATACACACACACACACACAGTTCACACCTATTCTACTACACAAGAATCATACCCGATTCTTTACATGGTATCAGATTGGTTTGGTAGCTCCATCTAGCCCATCTGCGTGTGTTGAGTTCTACGTCGACGTTCAAGAAGAACCGGCTCATCGCTATCGTAGCTTCGCTACATAGCTCACATTCGAAGAGAGAAGAAGAATAATAAGAATTGACATAATGAATACTCAAATGGGGAGTGCTCTCCCTACCGAGAAGTTGGATCGAAACAACTTCGCATGTTGGGAGTACAAGATGCACCAATACCTTGTCGGACAAGGCTATTGGAGCTACATCAAAGGAGAGCATGAAGATTGACCTGCCAAAGCAGCTCCCGGATACGCGACATGGGAGCAAGCCACAAGACACGTGATGTACTGCTTGGTGACATGTGTTCACGATCACATGCTCGGCTACATTCGCAAAGCCAAGACGCCGAAGGAGGCATGGGAAAATCTACGAAAGGTTTTCGCGGCGAACACAACCACAAGAAGGCTTCAACTCCGCCAAGAGTTGAACAACATTCAACAAAGGGACATGTCCATCATGACATACACCTCGAAGATTAAGGAGCTTTGCGATTCGCTCGGTTCAATAAGCGTAAATATCGATGATGATGAGATGGTGCAAATATGCCTCGGCAGCCTCGCACCACGGTTCGGCGTGATGCGAACTGCCGTTCTAGCACGGGAGAAATCTCCCTCCTTCTTCGAGCTCCAATCAATGATATTGGTCGAAGAAAACCACGTGCGTGTAGAGCATGTGGCTCTACACGCACTCGAATGAAGGAAGACGACGCGGACGAGCGAGAGGCCGATTCGGCCAAGGACAAGGTGGACGAGGTCCGACCTACGATAACAACTCCCAATTTCGGCCGCAAAACGGAAGCCAACGAGGAACCTTCGCAAGAAGGGGGAGCTTCCACTCCGGCCCGAGTTGTCAAAACGCAATTGAATGCGGATATTGCAGAAAGCTCGGCCACCACGAAGAAGAGTGCCGAAAGAAGATGTGTGAATCGGCTTCCACAAGCTGACAACTCACGAATTACGCGCACAATTCCGACTACAAGAGTATAGCGGAATGTATGCGCACAACTCTGACTACGAAGATCGTGGCGGAATGTATGCATGCAACTCCAACCGTGGCGGAATTTTCATGATGAAACATAGAGCAAACTCTATGTCGGCCTCTACCTCAACTAGTGCCCTCAATCCGGAGGACGTATGGTTTGTTGACTCCGGAGCCTCAAACCACATGACATCTCATAAAGAATGGTTCCTCGAACTTCAAGAGCCAGAGCAACCCGGTTATGTCGAAACCGGAGATGACACTACGCACCCAATTCGGCACATCGGCAATGTTCCCACCATCACGAAGAATTTGGTCTCGGTTGGCCAAATGGTTGAGCAAGGGATGCAAGTACGATTCGACCAAGAAGGGTGCTTCATCGAAAAAGAGGGCCGAATCATCACGTGTGGAAGAAGAGAGGGCCGGATGTTCATTCTCGATTCACACGAGATGAAATCCGCCATGTTCGCAAAAAGCACGAAAGCCAACTCCGACATAGAGCTATGGCACAAGCGAATTGGCCACATCAATCTCATCAAACTCAAAGCAATGAAATCGAAAGGAGTCGTCATCGGACTCCTGACATTCAAAGAGAAGGAGATTGAAGGTGTATGCGAAGCGTGCCAATTCAGCAAGCAACACCGACACCCATTCCCGAAAGAGCGGAACGTGAGCAAAGGTCTACTCGATGTAGTCCATTCTGACGTATGGTGTCCGGCTCAGACGACGACATTTGGCGGAAGCCGATACTATGTGACCTTCATCGACGACCTCTCTAGGCACACTTGGATCTATCCGATGTGGCAAAAGAGCGAACTGTTCGAACACTTCCAAAATTTCAAGAATGAAGTCGAGAAAGCCACGGGCCGTCATGTACGATGCCTTCGATCGGATGGCGGCGAGTACTTCTCGGACGATTTCACGGCGTATCTCCGAAAGGAAGGAATTTGGCGAGAACTCACTTGCCGACACACTCCGCAACAAAACGGAGTAGCCGAGCGCAAAAATCAGCACATCCTCGAAATAGCGCAGGCCATGATAAACGAGAAGCATATGCCCAAGTCATATTGGGCCGAAGCTGCAAATACTGTTGTCTACCTAATGAACTGGTGCACAACATCCGGAGTGCACGAGGTCACTCCGCACGAAATATACTTCGGAAAGAAGCCGGACTTATCACACACCCGGATATTCGGCGCGATAGTGTACGTGCACATCCCCGACGAGAAGCGTCAAAAGCTTGACCCGAAGTCGGAGAAATGTATTCTCGTAAGATAGTCACTCGAACAAAAGGGGTACAAGTGCTACAACCCCTCAACTCGAAAATCTCGAGTAAGTCGAGATGTCGATTTTGACGAATTCACATCCTGGTACGCACTAGAGACAACTTCGACTCTGACTCCGCTTGACCGGGAATCTGCCGAACAAGAGATAGAGGATGAAGATCGCCTTACGCGCATGTTTGAAGAAAGTCCGATCACGACCCGACTGAGCGGACCACAAGAGCCTTTGAGCGATCAAAGCACATCACGGCCTAGCCCGTAGATGGACAAAGGGAAGGCGAAAATGTCGGAATACGAAGACGATCACTTCGACGGCAACGAATCGAGTCACTCCCTCGATAGTGAGTTCGAAGGCCTTGAGATTCGGACACATGGAGTGGAGAACGCCGTAGTATCCATCAACCGCTACAAAGCGCGACTCGTAGCAAAAGGCTACGCACAAACACACGGAGTTGACTACGAAGAGACCTTTGCCCCGGTCGCAAAGATGACGACGGTACGGACCGTAATTGCGCTTGCCGCGGCAAAAGGGTGGCACCTCCATCAAATGGACGTCAAGAATGCCTTTCTACAAGGAGAATTAGAAGAGTAGGTGTACATGATACAACCACCCGGCTTCAACTCGAGCACCCATCCGAAAGTTGTATGCCGACTCAAGAAGCCACTCTACGGCCTCAAGCAAGCACTGCGTGCTTGGCATTCAAAGATAACGCAATATCTTCATCAAATTGGCTTCAGTATGTCAAAATCGGACAACTCCCTCTACATATGAAGCGGTTCCGCAAGTCCGATCGTCATCATCTTATATGTGGATGACCTAGTCATTGGAGGTGAGCATCTTGTCGAAATCAATAAGGTCAAATCCCTCTTTTCCAACAAGTTCAAGATGACGGACATGAAGGAGCTCCACTACTTCCTTGGCATCAAGGTAATTCAGACTCCGGCCAAAATCATGATCTCTCAACGACACTACATCCTCATTTTGTTATATAAGTTCGGTATGGCTGATTGCAAATCTGCGGCAACACCGCTTGATCGCAATCTCAAACTAGATGCGAACTCCGGCACCAAAGCGTGTGAGCCGACTCAGTATCGGCAACTCATCGGGAGTCTCATCTACCTCACAATCACTCGATCCGGTCTCAGTTATCCTGTCGGTCTCCTTAGCCAATTCATGCAAACACCGTGTGATACTCACTTGGATTGTGCTAAGCAAGTTCTACGATACGTGAGCGGCACATTGGATTGCGGAATCCTCTACAAGACCGTGATGCCAATACAACTCGAGGGGTACACAGGCGCCGATTGGGCCGGCTACAAAGCCGATAGAAGATCAACCTCCGGATTTGTTTTTTCCCTCGGTAGCGGAGCAATATCCTGGAGCAGCAAAAAGCAACCAACCGTCGCTCTTTCGAGCACAAAGGTAGAATACAGGAGCGCAACAGTGGCCGCATGTGAAGCCGTATGGCTCAAAAGGATACTCAAGGATCTGGGCGTACCCATCAAGGATCTGACTTCCCTTTACTACGACAACATGAGTAGTATCTATTTGGCTCGGAACTCGGTGTTCCACGCGTGGACAAAGCACATCGAAGTGCACTATCACTTCATCCAAGAGCGCGTTCTAGCTGTCGATGTCTTTGTCAGGAACTACACGCTCCCTATGCGCAACGCTTGGCCACAACTGAGCTTAGAAACATACACATAAAAAAAACTGGGGAATGGATGCACGACACAAAAGGAGAGAAGAGTACATAGGATGTTTAACGTGGACCTTGAGAGGGAAAAACCACGAGAGTCCACAGACTCCAAACTATCACTATATCACAATGATTACAACAGTGAGCTCACGGAGGCAATGACCTCGTGCTCACGATTTTCGCCACAGGCAGCGGTTACAACAGAGGCAACAACCTCTTCCTCTCTCTCTCTCTCTCTGTACACTGTTACGTGCTCTCAAGTCTTGCACCAACAAGAATGACAACAACTATAAAAGAATTTGCCCTAAGTCATATTTATACTAATATGACTTTTCGGCTATTTACACATAGAGCCCCGATGGACTCTCAGAAACATATTTACGAATATGTCCCTTCATCCGGTGAGCGCTCCTCACTGGGCCTGCATCATCCGGCGCTTGCCGGGTACTCGTCATCCAGTTCTCACCGGGTCTTCCGTTGCCGGGTACTCCTCATCCGGTTCTCACCGGGTCTTCCGTAGCCAGTACTCCTCATCCGGTTCTCACCGGGTCTTCCGTAGCCAGGTACTCTTCATCCGATTCTCACTGGGTCTGCACCATCCGGCTCATGATGGGTACTCCACATACGGTTTCGGCCTCGGCCTCGACTGAGTTTGCTCATCAGTACTGTTCTTCTCACTTCCCATCCGGAGGGACCTGTTTCCTAACAATGTCGACCTACAACACATTAGCACAAATCTTCAAACGACTGACATGTTCACTAAAGCCTTAGGAGCCAACGAGCTATGACAATTCATGACCGATCTCGGATTGACGAACCTTGACCTGCCAAGCTTGAGGGGGAGTACTGAAGACGCTACGCAATAATGTATGGATTCCGCAAACCGCGCACACTACGCAATAACGCGTGGATTCCGCAACCACGCAATGAAGCCGTGAAGAGCCGATCTACCGCGCAAAGCCGCGAAGAAAGATGCAAGCTTAAGCACAGACTTCGCAACTACGCACAACGCAAGTTGGAGCACGTATTCCGCAACTCCGCATAAATGCAAGTCGACACGAGTCGACGTGGACTCCGGAACGTGAGTCGAAGCGGATTTCGGATACCATCTGAAACTGACCCGACTTGAGCTTGAGGGGGCGTGCTGAGAATCAAGCTCAACTTGGTCTAGTGTGTGAACTCACCTTGAGAGTGAATAGACACTCCAACAGTCAAGAGTCACCACTATGTCACCATTTTGTATTCTAGCATTTAGTATGAGTCATAGAATCATATTCTATGACACATAACTTATGAGCTTTGACATTCCCCATGCTCCATGAGTCTTGTAGTTAATGAAGAGAGTGGGTGACTATATAAAGCACCCTCCTCCCACCTTGTATAATGTTGTTCTCTTTTGTTAATATACTTTACCTTGCGTATTCTTTGAATCTCTCTCTCTCTCTCTCTCTCTCTCTCTCATACACACACACACACACACAGTTCACACCTATTCTGCTACACAAGAATCATACCCGATTCTTTACAGTATGTATGGAAAGCGCGTTGCCTAAAGGTCTTCCAAGATCTGGTGCGGCCCCCGGAGGAAGTGATCATGGACATATGGTTTGCACCTATTAGCTGCCTACGAGGGCAATTGGACGAGGTTTGCAGCCATTCCTCTGATGTGGGTACTGCCCGTTTGCACTTTTGGCAGAAATGGCGGAACACGCCTATGGTGAAACAAGGAGGAAGTGGCCCGAGGTGGAACTACTAGTGCCCATGCTCTGTTTCCGGCTCACTTACCACCCTCCCTTTGCTATCGACCCCAAGAGTTGTCTCGTACTAGCCATCACTATAGGGCACCATTTTAGTTGTAGGTACTTACATTAAGTAGTCAGTCTGAAAGGCGATGTAACTAGTCTCATTTTCTTGAACTTGATCGGAGGGAGATTCCCCGATCTATGTTTAAGCCTCCTTGTACAGTCTCTTTGTAATAATCCTTCCTAACTAATGGGAAAGTAACTTCATTTTGGAAAAAAGAAACCTTCACAAATTTCTATTACAAATCCATTTTTAATAGAAACCTCCATAAATGTTTGTAAAAACATTCATAAAATTATGTTACAAATCACTTTTTCAAAAGAAACCTTCAGAATGTTTTCCGAATATTGACTAATTTTTGTTATAGTTATACATATTTTCAGAAAACATGCCTGATACAAATTTTTGCTATAATTATGCATTTTTTCAGAAAACATGATTTATAAATAGTACATTAGAAATCGTCATGCCTGCAACAAAATCTGGCAGCGATGTATGCATCAACTATGAATAGCAGCGTGAAAAGCAACACCATGGGAGTGATATATAGTATCAACGTGGGTATGATCATAATCATGGATTGATTAGAGTGGATATGGGGGCAGTGTTTTTAAAAAATGTATAGAGAAAAACATTTTGGGGGAAATTTTTTTTCATGTAAAAAACCCTAAGTGTGCGGCATGGTTAAGTGCACACTTTTTTCCTAGAGATCAAAGTGCGCACCTAGCCGAATGGTTACTACATGTTTACTTATATGTTTATATGTATGTTAAAATGCAAGGTATGAATGTATAAATGAAGTGTGTATATGTGCTTGTGTAGCATTTGTATATCAATATATGGGAATGTGCATATGTGTATAATGTATGCATGTATGCATGGGTATGTATGTATGCTTATCTTATATGTTGTTGCCAAAATATGCGTGAGCGTGTGAAATGTGAGCGGGACCTCTACGGAGTTGAACCAAGACCATTGTAACAATTGGTTATATTGGTTTTCAACTTCCTTTGGATATTAACAATAGGCCTTGATAATTTCATGTTTCTCATAAGTGCATGTGCATGTGCATGTAATTCTATGTGCAAATGAATGTATTCGTATGTTAGAATATTAATGAGTTTCCCTTGTATATGTTTATATATACATGTTAATATGTGGGTCATACAAGTATGAATGAAGTGTGTATATGTGCTTGTGTCTATATGCATTTGTATAAATATATAGTGTTAGGAATTTGTCTCTCCTATGGGAGAAGTCGACAGTCGAAGTCAAGGAAGAAGTTGGCAGTTGAATTGACAAGTTTAATATAGGATGGTCAATCGGATCAATTAGCGTGTCAACAGGGTGGTCGATTGGTTTGAAGGAGATAGAGAGTCGACTAGATTGGATGGATGCTCTAAGACGAAGACAAGGTTGACAAGTCAGGCCAATTATTTATTATTATGATATATATAATAATAATGACAATAACATATCACTCATATAAATAGAAATAGCTAGGGCAAACTTATTGTGGTAATGATGTCTATAGAGCTTATCTTGTAGAGAGTAGAAATGAGTGTAGCAGAGAGTAGGAAGACATGCTAGAGTGCATGAGAGAAGCATAGTTTTGTTAGAATGATGTATGATATTTATGCGCGGAAGTATATGTGTAAGGACTTGTCAGTGTATGATCAACAAACAACACATAAATATGTGACAAGAAGAGTAGACAAACAAGACGCTAAGCTTCATTGGTGATTCTCGTTATTCTCTATAGTCTCACACACAGAGACTCAAGATACAAGAGAGATTCTTAGTTACAATGTTAGGTTAGACCTTATATACTAAGCCCTCATGATTTGGATGTGTTCACACTACGATACAAGATGGAAGGAGTCGGCCTTTTATGACAAACTCCCCCGTAAAAGGACTACTCTTTCCTACATGTAAAAGTGATTTAGGGTTATCTCCCCCATGAATCTAGATTACAAGATTAATCTAAATTTATATTACAAGACACTTAGCATGTAGCTTGTTACGGGCATGAACATATAAAATCCCGTGGTGAGAATGTACCGTACTATTCTATACATGTGGATAAAGTGTGAAGGTTAAACGAGAGTGGAAAGAAGGGAAGGATTACTTTTAATCCTCGGGATTGAGACAACCTATTAGGCCAAGTGTGACTTTTCCCGGGGGCCTTGGGTTTCGCTATAAATATGGGGCCTAGGTACCCTCATTTCATCATCTCTTGACTTCGTCAAGACTCTGTTCTTGTGGTGGGTCAACTCTTCTAGCGAGCATGCCAGCACCAGGTATGACTCAATGCCACAACGGTGGTATGGGACACCGATCGAGGCTCGATTCCATCTCGATCCCTTCGCTCAAGCGAGGTCAGGTGGATCGACATCCTTCTTTCTCTCTCTCCTTTCTTATTTATCTATCTTTGTTATCCTTATCATATGCTTACTTTAGAACATAACTCTAACATAGCCAAGTTGTCAGAGGTGAAGTCGATGCCTAGCCTAGCTCAATTAGTTTCAAGGGATGGCTGGTTCAAGTTGGTTTAATCGACTTGTTCGAATTGTTCTTTGTTTGAATCGGTCCAAGTGTTGAAATTGGCTTCTGTCCGATTCTCGATTTCGGCCTTATGTTGATTGTTCGTAACTCACTCAATGCTATTTCTTCAACCCCTTGTGTTTCCGAATTTGTCGATTTTGCTCTTCTCATGAATAAGTTCGGGTCAATTTTCAACTTCCCTTCTGCTCCTTGTTTGGCTTTCTTCTGCTAGTTGCTTGTCGTAGTTTCATCTTTGTCCTTAGTATTCCAAAGCGTTCATCTGGGAGTGGCTTCATCAGGCAATCAGTGATGTTCCCCTCGGTGTCGATCTTCCATATTTCGAGTGTCTTTTCGGTTATCAGCTCCCGTGTGTGATGATGCCACACCTCAATGTGTTTTGTCTTCGCATGATAGACAAGATTTTTGATGAGGTGAATTGCACTCTGTGAGTCATAATAGATGGTCGGCACTGGTCGATTGATTCAGCTTGTAGCCGAAAAGTCGGCCATTAGTTGGTGCAGCCAGATTCACTTCGTTCGCTGCCTCCGACATTGCTATGTACTCGACCTCTATGGTCCACAGGGCCGTGCACTCTTAGAGCTTTGACCTCCATGATATGGCATTGCCATCGTAGGTGAAGAGGTAGCCTGATGTTGACTTCTGATTCTCCGGATGCCCGACATAGTCGAAGTCGTTGTAGCCTTCAACTTCAGTCAAAATTTCCAAACCGAAAGTCAACTGTGCATCTTTAGTTCCTCTCAGATACCTCAAGATGTGTTTGACAGCCTCCCAATGCTTCCATCTTGGGTTCGACATGTACTGACTGACGACCACCACGACATATGCGAGATCGTCGGGTCGTCACCATCGTCGATGCATAGGGTATCTTTCCATTGAGCTCTTTCTCCTTGTCCGTTGAAGGAGAGTCTTTGTCTGATAGTCAAATTGACGTATGGGATGGAGTTGGTGCTAACTTCACATTCTGCATATTGAAGCGCCTCAGTACCTTTCCGATGAAGTCAGACTGGGAGAGTCGAAGAGTCTTTGTGTTCCGATTTTGCACAATCCTCATGCCCAGTATGTGTCAAGCTTGTCCGAATTCCTTCATCATGAACTTGTCGTGAAGGCCCCGCTTTAGCTTTCCGATTTCGGTTAGATTGCTCTTAGCAATTAGCATGTCATTGACATATAGGATTAGATATATCCGGGACTCATCGGCTAGTTGCTAAGTATATAAACATGGATCGGAATCGTACTGGCTATACCCAAGTTGTCGGATGTAGGAATCGATTTTCTAGTACCACATCCTCGGGACTTGTTTTAAGCCGTATAGGCTTTTCTTCAATCGACACAAGATGACTTTCCTCCCCCATTGCTGAGAAGCCTGCCGGTTGGGACATGTAAATGTTCTCTTCGAAGTCTCTGTGTAGGAATACCGTCTTTACATCGAGTTTCTCAAGCTCTAGGTCCTTTGTCGCCACGACTCTGAGTAGAAGTCAAAGGGTGGTCATCTTGATGACTGGAAAAAATATCTCGTCATAGTCAACTCCATGTTCTTGCTTGAAACCTTTTGCGACGAGCCAAGGTTTGTATTTGGGTTGATTTGAATCGGTACATATTTGTACGAAAAGACTTATTTACAAGGTAAAAGCTTCCTTTCGGCTAATATCAACTAGCTTTAATGTCTGATTCTTATGAATCAAGTCCATCTCGGATTTCATGGCTTCTAGCCATGTGTCGGCATTCAGTGCAACCATAGCTTCTGTATAAGTGATTGCTCTGCCTGCATTGGTGTAGTTGACGTAGTCGAGGCCTGGTTGATAGAATTCGGTCGTCCTTCGAGCTTGTGTGGATCTCCTGGGTGCCGATAGTGTCCGTTCGACTACTTCAATTGGTTCGGTTGGCCAAATGAAATTACTTAGACCATGTGAGAGTTTTATTCTAAAGTAAGCATAGGATAAGGATGTAAAGATAAATAGATAAGAAAGGAGAGAGAGAAAGAAGGGTGCCTATCCACCCGACCACCCTTGAGCGAAGGGATCGAGATGGACTCGAGCCTCGATTGGCATCCCATACCACCGTCGTGGCGTCAAGTTGTACATGGTGTTGGCGTGATCGTTGTCGCGTTGATATGCGCGTGTGTGTAGAAAGAGGCGGGACCACAGGGGCCTTGAACCGAGGAGCGAGAGAGAGAGAGAGAGAGAAGAGAAGAGTTGCAGATACGCAAAGGGAGAAGGAAAGAGAAAGAAACGACACTCTTAATTACAGTAACAATCGATTACAATGTCCAGAGATTGCAAACTCTGACGATTACAACTGGCAAGGCAGCGACGGTCCCGACACGGGGATCCTACTCACGCACACAGACAGAACACACTCGACTCAAAGAAACAAAAGAAAGGGGGGGGGGGGGGTGAGCCTCTGCTGGAAGCACACGGGCTGTCCATGAAGTAGAGGCAGCGGTGAACGACGATCAGAGGAGAAGAGAGAGCTCGGCACTCTGTTTTGCAACAGCACCTCCTCCTCCCCAACGCGCGATCTTTGGTCCTCCTTCTCTCCCTCCTTAAATAGTTCGCAATTCTTCCCTAGTCAAATTGCTTTATTCCCTGTCCCTTTCGATAGAGATACGCACAATCCCCTAATAAATGTATACTACCTAGTATTTGCATTAGTCGTACTCCAAGAATCAATCGCCTTCCTCGATCTTCTTTGGTCGCAACTGGTGCGTCTGGTTGAACTGGGTCTTGTTCCGCTCCCTTGCTGCCCGCAACTTTTCCTTCACCCGTTTCATGTCCTCCAGCCTCCGCTCGAATTGCCGAATCCGCGCCGCCAGCAACTCCTCCCAGTTCATCTCGTCCTTCCAACCTACCGCCGCCCATGAAGAAACCCTTTGTTCCACCGGCATGATTAGCTTCTGTCCGTACATCAGCTCTGCTGGCATAAACCTTGTCACCGAACTGTGCGTAGTTCGGTCCACCCATAGTGCGTAAGGAAGGAGCCGCGGCCAATTCACGACCTGCCCTTCGCACCAACGCACCAACGCCTTTACGATCAGCCCGTGCCCACGTTCTACCTTGCCGTTCACCTCCGGATTGTACGCCATAGTGAGGGAGAGTTTGACCCCTAGCCGATCGAACAGCTCCTCAGCTTCCCGCGAATCCAGCTCTCCCCGGTCTGCCACGATCTTCCCGACGCACCCGTACCGACACACTACCTCTTCGGTCAGGAACTGGCATACCGCCGCGGTTGTCTTGTTTTGCAGTGCACGACCTTCCACTTGGTTCGTTAAATCTTCCCGCGCAAGCACCAGGTATCGCATCTGTCCTACTCCCATCGGCATCTTCACCAAGTCCATCATCCACTTGAAATGGACCGTAGGCGGGTAGGTCGGGTGTAGCTCGTCTCGATGTCGGACTACAGAGTGTATTTGACAGCTTTCGCAAGTCATTACGAACCGATGCACGTCTCGATACAGCCCCGGCCATGAGTACTTCTCTTTTAGCTTCTCAAACGTGGCCCACGTTCCGCGGTGCCCCAGCCCAAGGACTCTTGTGAAATGCCTCCAGTAGTCCCTCCTGTTCTTCTTTCTTTGCCTCTACTTGGAGCAGGATGCCGTTTTTCTTCTTTGGGTGCCTCCATATGCACTCGTCCCGCAGGAAGAATCGCTACGCCTTCTTCCGTACCCGGCTCGCCTCTTCTCTCGTCCACGCTGCGTCCGGTGTCATCGCCCATAGGAACCTCCCGATTTGGAGCCACTCCCCATCGTACTTGCTTTCGTCAAAATCGTTAAGCGCCGGAGTGTCCTCTTTCCTCGTCGTTACGTTAGCCGACCCGAAGAAGTCCTCGCCGACTTCTTCGTCATCCGAAACCATGCCGTCTTCGTCGTTGAACCTCGCTCTCGAAAGCATATCGTCCATGGCATTATCTTTTTCGGAGATGTGCCATATCTCCGGGTTTAGGAACTTAATGTACGCTATCCACCGGAGCATTGCTAGGTCCGGTGTCGCGCATCCGGAAACCATGCCGAGTATCGGTAGGCAGTCCGTCTCGATGATCACCTCCGTCCCGATCAGATAGTCCTTGTCGGCCTTGACTGCCGAAACGATACCCCAAAGCTCGTGCTTAACATGGGCGTATCCTCGCTACCGCTCGCTCAATACCTTCACCCCGAACCGGATCGAGAACCGTACGCCGTCCTTGTCCTCCTGACTGATTACCCACCCGATCCCGGTCGGGCTCGTGTCCACCATCACGCAAATGGGGACATCTTTGCCGTAAACTGCTTTTCGGAGAGCCGATGCTATCGTAAGAGCCTCCTTTAGTCTCCGTACCAACTCCGTGTGCTCCGTCCTCCACTCAAAGCTACGCCCCTTTTTCAATAGTCCGTAGAGGGGTTCCGCGACATGTGTGTAGTGCGGGATCCAGATGTGGTAGAACGCGCATGCACCCAGGAATCTACGGATTTCCGTAACCGACCCGCAATCGTTCCTCATCGTGGAGATGGCTTCTACCTTTGCCGGAGACGGTTTCCTACCATAAGGCCCGCACAGGTGTCTGACCACCAGGACCTCCGACTGCCTGAACGCCGATTTTTCTCTGGAGAAGGTGAGTCGTGCGTTTTCGAGCCTCTGCAGCACCTTCTCGCAGTCGTTGATGTGGTTCACGATGAACCTCCGGCATCTGTCTGGCCCTACAGTCTCGTCCGCATCAACCATCGGACACCCCTTTATCGGGATGTCGTCCAAGAATGGCATGGTGATGTCTGGGATGCAGTCCCTCAGAACCTTGTTCATTGCGTTCACCATATGCGCCACCGAATTCGTCCCGCCTTGTGGTAGGGTACACATCCATACTAGGCCAAGATGGGTTCGCATCGTCGTGATATCCCTGCTCTCCACGACTAGCTGGAACTGGTCGTACCCCGAGTATAAGTCACCGACCGAATAGATCGACCTTCCAGTGAAGGCCTCCGCGAACTCGTCTATGGTCGGTTCGATTCCTGCGCTACGGATGGTCACCCTGTTGACCGATTGCAGGTCCTGAATGAAGCGCAGCGTGCTGTTCTTCTTTGGCACCATAAACCACCGGTTTGAATACGGGGCACTCGGCGGTTCGAGGATGCCCATCTCCACCCTCTGCTTTAGAAGCTCCATCAACTTCGGGATGTGAGCTCTCGGCACTGGAATTGGTTTGAGATTCCACGGTACATGCAGTATCGTGAAGATCACCATCGGTTCGACGATCGTCGGGTCCACACCCGATCTCCTCCTACAAGAACGCGAAGGATTTCCCATGCCTTCCGAGCATTCTCCGAAACCTGTCCTCCTCCGCCGGTAGTAGGAAGCCACCCCCACCGACCTTGAGCTCCCGTAGCATTATGTCGGTGAACCGGTGCCCTATGCCAGCCAAATTCCGTAAACTTCGGTCCGACATGACCCCTTTTATCCACTCCTCGCTGCCCTTCGGCAAGGGTGCCGCGACTGGCCTCACCTTCCGGTCCACAATCTTGTACTTTGTATCCACGAGGGCCGTGCGATCTGACCCGATCCTTTCCCCGAAGTCCGCGATGACTTCGTACATTCCCATCAAACTAACCGGAACGGTCTGGTCTTCTCTAAGGTCTTCACCGATCACCTTTCGTAACTCGCCTAGGATGTCGTCAAAAGAGACCGCCTCCACGGCGCCGTTGATCTCTTTGTCGGGGGAGAGGACTCCGCATCCCTTGAGCCATTCCTCCGCTCGCTTCCTTTCCCGTCCGCTGATGCTGGCTATAGTACAACCTCCATTTTTGGAGAACCAAAACTTCCTCCCTACTGTACATGTGTGGGGTTCTTCTGGTACGTCTGAACTACCGCGGCCCCACGCCTTGATAGCCGTCTTTAAAAATCCCCTCGGCTGTCACCGCCGAGGGTCTCGCGATTCTTCTCATGTTTCGGACGTAAGGTCATGAATTGGACGGAATGCCGACCGTCCTGGCTTTTGACGCACGCGTACGTCAAACCGTTGTCCAACACCTTCATCTCCATGCGTGTTGCCGTAATGTATGGTTTGCCGAGAATCACCGGGTGCGAGGATGTTTCCTGCACGAAGAAATGTTGATCTATCTCGACTTCACTGACCTTTACGCGTATATTCGGGCACGCACCATGCAGCTCCTCCGTAGCACGCGTCACCGCGCGTATCTTCCACCCATGCTTGGTGTTGATCGGCCATTTACCCCTCTTGTAGAAATCCATGGACATCAGATTGATTTCGGATCCATGGTCTACCAAGGCCACCACCTGTTCCAGAACGTCGCCGATACGCACAGGGGTTTCCGTAGTTGCCCTGGCCCAATGCGGCTTCGCATAGTGGCTTTCCGCCAACTTGTCTTCTAGGGTCACGTCTTCTAAGTGCGTAGTCCGCACCTCCACTGTCTTCTCCGGTTCTGGCTCCGTCGAGAGCCTCTTCCACTTCACCAGGTCTATGATGGAGTCGTGGAACTCCCTCTTGGCGATTCCTAGCACCTCCTGCAATGGCAGCTCCACTTTACTGTCGCGGATCCGCTCTTCAAGGACCTTCTATAGGTCCGTTGCTCTCTCAATTTCGTTGCTCAACCGAAACCCCACCTGCGTCTTTCCGTCCGGCGCGCTTGGGTTGCTGGCACCGGTAGGTTTTGGTCTGAATTGGGTCTCGTACCTCTGCAGGGGACCGACCCCCCCGGCCTTTCTAGCCCGTTTGTCTTCCACCAGAACCTTGTAGTTCTGGCAAGCGGCTTCTACGATGCCCGTTTTCTCTTCGACCGGATCATCCCATCCGATGACCTCCTGGACCCGCTGTTTCGTGCGGTCCGCCTCTTCCTTCTTCAGCCGAACTCCGGAGAGGCCCTCTAGCACTAGCAACCAGAATCCGGAGTCCTTCACCTTCCGGGTCTCATCACCCCCGACCCGAATTCCCACTGAAACTGAGTAGTTAACAGCTTCTACGTGCCGTGTCGCGGGCTCTTCCATCAACCTCTTCATTCCGCTGCGCCCCGTATTTAGTTCTAGGGCTCTCCGGGTCTCGCTCGCGTGCACCCACTCGTTCTAGAGGTACACCACGTTGGTCCTGAGCGCGTCGGCGAAATCCGCACAATCCTTTCGAATGTATCCGATCATGTCACACCACATGCACCGCTGCCCAACCGGCGGCCTCCGGTCGTGAGGTTGTTCGCCGCTGTCCCTCCGTGTATGTGTGATCTACAGGTCGCGCACAATCTGTGTCAGCTCCTCCAGAGCCGCTCCTCCGGATGGGCCTCTGACCACGTCGTTCGATGCCGACCCCGACTCCAGCCAAATTCGGGCCTCTTCCTTCCTATCGGTTGGCACCGACACCAGCTCCTCGAACCTCCACGCCGGGACCAGCCCTGACCCCGACGAGCTTTCGACACTCCAATCGTGCCGCTTGTCAAAATGCCTGCAGACCCGTTTTACCACAACCCAATCTGCCGTGAGCCCTTCGTCCGTTTCCAATACGGGACCCATCTTTTCCTTGTCGAGTGCATCCACCGACTTAACAAACAGTAGTACATGACTCGTTTCGAGCACGGTCCGGTCCAGCGTCGACAGCCACGCTAACTGTTTTTCGAGCTCCTAGAGGAGCGCCGACGTGTTCGTCCCCTTTCCGGGGCTTTCCACCCACACCATGAAGTCCCGCCTCGATAGCCGAAGCGAGTCATCAAACCCATACTTCTCAAGGAGCTGCAACTCGAACTACTCCCAAGTCTGGCATCCGGCCAACACCTTGAGCACCTCCGCGTGGATGCCCGGCATCACCACCCGAGGGAATCCGGACAGCCGCCTGTCCACAGGGATATCCCTTATGATCATTTCGGCTCGGTAAGCCTCCAAATAACTTGTGGCGTCTTTCCCTCCGAACCGGCCTATAGTGTCGACGATCGATCCAATGGCTCTGTCGAGGGTACCCGTCCCCTCACGAGCGCTTACAAGCCGGTCAACGGCTACCGCCATTGTCTCTGCTAGGTCCGATCCCCTCATCTTTCGACTCCTTCGCCGCCTTTTCACGTCGGGTTCACCAAAGATGTCACGTTGATACACGCGTGCATGTAGAAAGAGGCGGGACCACGGGGGCCTTGAACCGAGGAGCGAGAGAGAGAGAGAGAAGAGAAGAGTTGCAGATACGCAAAGGGAGAAGGAAAGAGAAAGAAACGACACTCTTAATTACAGTAATAGTCGATTACAATATCCAGAGATTGCAAACTCTAACGATTACAACCGGCAAGGCGGCGATGGTCCCGACATGGGGATCCTACTCACACACACAGACAGAACACATTCGACTCAAAGAAACAAAAGAAAGGGGGGGGGGGATGAGCCTCTGCTGGAAGCACACGGGCTGTCCACGAAGCAGAGGCAGCGAACTCCCGACACCCACAGTGAACGACGATCAGAGGAGAAGAGAGAGCTCGACACTCCATTCTGTAGCAGCACCTCCTCCTCCCCAACGTGCGATATTTGGTCCTCCTTCTCTCCCTCCTTAAATAGTTCGCAATTCTTCCCTAGTCAAATCTCTTTATTCCCTGTCCCTTTCGACAGAGATACGCACAATCCCCTAATAAATGTATACTACCTAGTATTTGCATCAGCCGACCCAATTATGAATCATGTACAAAATATCAATTCACATGTTTATCCTTGTAAGAGCTGGTTCATGCGCCTTTTTCTTCGATTCCGCCTTTGGCCTATTTTCTTCACGACATCGCTACAAGAATTGACCCACCACAAGAACGGAGTCTCGACGTAGTTAAGAGATGATGAAATGAGGGTAACTAGGCCTCATATTTATAGCCAGACTCAAGGCAACCAGGCAAGTTCACACTTGGCGTAATGGTTGTCTCAATCCCAAGGATTAAAAGTAATCATTCCCTTCTTTACAGTCTCGTTTAACCCTCACCCTTTATCCACGTGTATAGAATACTATGGTACATACTCAAGAAGGGATATTATATGGTCCTGCCTGTAACATACTCCCTTTAAAACATTGCACTCTTTCGGGGAAAAGTTAGGGAAGTTAGTTCTAAGAGTATTTTCGTGTTCCCAAGTGGCATCTTTTATAGACTTATCCATCCATTTAATTTTAAATTCTCAGATTATTTTAGAATGCAATTTTTTTGTTTTAACATCGAGAATTCTTTTTGGTACATGTGGTTTAGAAGATAATTCTTCAGAAGTAACCAGAGTTTCAATTGTCACTGTATTATCGTTAGAACCAAGAAGTTCTTTTAGGCGACTTACATGGAAAACTAGAGCCTCCTGGCTTTCAATCGGAGATGAACAAGTCGGCGGTATGCCGGCTGAAGAAGTCGTTGTACGGCCTGAAGCAAGCCCCTCGAGCTTGGAATGTGAAGATCACGCACCGGTTGCGTAAAATGGGGTTTGTGGCCTCCAAATCGGACTCTTCATTGTTCATTCGGCAAGGCTCAGCCGGTCTGGTATGTATAATGTTGTATGTTGATGATCTAGTCATCACCAGACCGGGTGTTCCAGAAATCAACCGTGTCAAGTCCCAGTTGTCGGACGCATTTGAGATGAAGGATTTGGGGGACCTTCATTATTTTCTAGGGATCGAGGTGATCCGAACCCCGAACGGCATATTGCTCTCACAACGACATTACGTCTTGAATATGTTGTACAAATTCAGCATGACAGAATGCTGAGTCAGACCTGTCTCCACACCCTTGGACCGGAACCAGAAGCTTCATCCCAACTCCGGACCGGCTTGCAACGAGCAACGGTTCCGACAAATTGTCGGAAGCCTTATTTACTTGACTATCATGCGACCCAACATCAGTTATTCGGTCGGAATGATAAGCCAGTTCATGCAGCAGCGGACTGTGGAGCACCTTCAGTGCGCACACCGGATATTGCGATATGTCAGCGACACGAAGGACCGGGGACTGTTATACCGGCACGGTATACCCGAAGAGCTAGTCGGTTACACAGATGTCGACTGGGCCGGCGATGCATCAGATCACCGATCAACCTCCGGTTACATGTTTTCCCTAGGTAGCGCGGCTGTTGCGTGGAGCAGCAAAAAGCAGCCAGCAATTGCTCTGTCGAGCACTGAGGCTGAGTATCGGGGCACTACCCTTGCCACCTGTGAAGCCATTTGGCTTCGGCGACTACTGCAAGACCTACGGATCGAGGTACCGACCCCGATTCTAGTCTATTGTGACAACATCAACAACATGCAACTCGCCAAGATCCCCGTATTCCATGCTCGCACAAAGCACATAGAAGTGCACTATCACTTCGTGCGTGAGCGTGTCCTAAGCGGTGAGGTCGAACTTCGGTATATTCACACGGATTTGCAAGTTGCCGACATCTTCACCAAACCTATTAGAGATCTAGGTACTCAAGTAAGCTTAAGATAAGGATAAACTAATGATAGATAGAAAGGAGAAAGAGAAAGAAGGGTGCCGATCCACCCGACCACCCCCGAGCGAAGGGATCGAGACGGACTCGAGCCTCGATCGGCGTCCCATACCACCGTCGTGGCGTTGAGTCGTACCTAGTGCTGGCGCGCTCACTACAAGAGTTGACCCACACAAGAGCAGAGTCTCAATGTAGTCAAAAGATGATTAAATGAGGGTAGCTAGGCCTCTTAGTTATAGCGATACCCAAGGCCCCCACGCAAGTTCACACTTGACCTAATGGGTTGTCTCAATCCCGAGGATTAAAAGTAATCCTCCCCTTCTTTACACTCTCGTTTAACCCTCACACTTATCCACGTGTATAGAATACTACGGTAAATTCTCACCACGGGATATTAAATGGTCATGCCCGTAACAAAACCGCTCGGATCGGACAAGTTGCAGCACTTCACCGAGATGCTTGGTGTTCAGCATCTCGACGTGCCACACTTGAGGGGGAGAACGGGCAAAGACGCCGGAATGGGCAAAGGCAAAGAGACCGCCGATTGCGCCGGTGAGGGAAGAACCGACAGTGGCAGAGTCAAGAAGGACAGAGCCGACCGAAGGAAGAAGGCCAAGACCCGAACGTGGTATGATGTGGTGAAGGGCCTTAAACCGAAAGACGAGTCGGAGGATACCGACTCAGACAAGAACTGGAACGAATCGGGGACAACCGATTCGGACCAACAGACGGATCCGGATGAACCGAATCAATTGGAGGCCAAGCAGACACAGATGCAGTGAAAGTCGATGCCATCGCGGAGGAACTGACAGATCATCAAGCGCCGGAGTCATAGCAGCGAAGGAGCTGAGAGGGGCCTATTGAGCAAACCGAACCGGACCGGACGAGGAGCGCGAGCAAGGCGGAGCAACGCCAAGAGAAGTCGATTGGAAGAACCGACTGCCATAGAGGCTGACACTAGGATCCAACCTCAAGTTGAGCTTGAGGGGGAGTGTTGAGCGGCAAGCTCAACTGGAGCCGGATCGGCTGGATAAGCCTGAGCCAGTGAGCGAGACGAATTGTTAAGCCGGTGAGCAACCGAGCCGGCAAACAACAGAGACGGTGAGCTAGGGAGCCGGTTAGCCGGATCCAATCGGTAACCGAAAGCCTAGTATTAGTTTAGACTACTAGGCAATTATAGTCTCGTAGTAAGTGTCAGATGCTCGTGTGAGCATTGAAGTACGCGGTACTTCTGTTAGTCCCACGGGGGGCTTGTATAAATAGTGCTACTGAGCACTTTTGTAACTACAGAGTGATTATATTGTTTTGAATATAGCTTTTACGTTTTGCTCTCTCTGTCTCTCCCGTGTACTTTGTGTATTCTCTACTTCCTCTGTTTTCTAACGCTTCCTCAAGTAATCGTTCACATTGGATGTCACATAGAAGTTAGAACTATCTCAAATGTCATCCAACATTTGGATCAAAATGGCATGCTAGTTTGAGTCATTAAATGAAATGTCAATTTATGAATCATTGACCATTTCATGTGCAATCGTTTAAAATCTAGTATTTGGTCCTAAAGAAATCCTACATCGTGTCCCCTCTTGAGGACGGCTTGTGAAGGCTCAAGGTGATTGGTTTTTCTCTCCCTCTCCTCTCTTACATATATATATATAGCTAGGGGAAATTCGGGATGAATTGTAATTTGTAGCTAGCCATGATACATTGCCTCCATTATTTGAAAGTCACATTAACTTCACAATTTGGAAGTCACATTATTTCCACTATTTAAATGTAGGGGTGAACCTGGACCTTTACCACCTATGTAAAACATATATGAAACTCCAAAAAAATTGAGATTTCTAGCATCGTCAATAGAGAACAACACAAAATACTCAACGAATTGAGATTCAACGTTGCCAACCATTGTGTTTTTATTTTTGGACTAGTGTGTCTGTTATTGGTGGCCTTAGCAAAGAATCAAGAGTTAAGACGTATCTATTATTCAATGAGAATGTTACCATATTGGTCAAAGTACATCATCCCCAAGATCTTTTCTTAAGCCAAACTTTGTTAGGATCCTCCTTTGACACACATGTTTTAACACGAGAGATTTGAACCTGGGTCTACACCCAAGGTTGAGCAAAAGGACTTGTAGAAGGCGATACGGCTTTGTCGGCCAGTCGGGTTTGAAGGGTTGCTTCCACACTCGAGGTCCCCATTGATGGCCTGGATCGTGGCGCCAAACCCGATTCCATTGACCATGGCATTGTGGCATGTTGGGGAGCCACCGGTCATCCACGCCCATACGGCCGTCTTGAATGAGATGGCAGGGTCGGACGCGACGATGCCGGGGTTGTTGATTCCATCGAAGCCAATGGCATCTCCGGCTGCCTTGTAGTTGTAGTTCCATGAGAGTTGGATGGGGCCACGGCCGTAGTACTGTTGGCCGGATGCGCACGGGACACCGGATGACGTGTCACAATAAGTGCCCTTGATAACCTCCTCCACGTATTGTCCACCTGTGAGACCACAGAGAATAGTTATTATATGTACATAGTTGAGACCAAAGAAAGGCAATGGGCATGACATCATTATTAAAAAGTATAGGGAACTTACTTCCGGTCTCGTGGGCCATGTTGGCGAAGAATGCGGCTAACTCGCGCTTCTGGACGGTGGAGCTGCCGCTCGTGCCGAAGCCGCTGTAGGCGGAAGCCGCGGCCAGGAAGGCGGCGTAGGTGTAGAAGCCGCTGGCCGGGGCGGAGCTCCTCTGCGGGAGGAACTGGTTGAAGATGCTGCTCGTGATGATGGCGGAGACGCCACTTCCGGTTGAGCTGCTGGAGGAGGAAGTGCAGGGCCCGCTCTGGCAGCCGGTGCCGCAGTAATCGCTGGTGGAGCCGCAGTAACCGTACTGGCTGCAGCAAAGGTCGGAGTCGCACGGCGGGTTGCAGCCGCCGCCGGAGGAGGAGGAGGAGGAGGAGGTGCAGGGCCCGCTCTGGCAGCCGGTTCCGCAGTAGTCGCTAGTGGAGCCGCAGTAGCCGTACTGGCTGCAGCAGAGGTCGGAGTCGCACGGCGGGTTGCAGCCGCCGCCGGAGGAGGAGGAGATGCAGGGCCCGCTCTGACAACCGGTTCCACAGTAGTCGCTGGTGGAGCCGCAGTAGCCGTACTGGCTGCAGCAGAGATTATCGGCGCACGTGGCGCCTCCGGCTTCGCTGCCACAGTCCTGGGCAGCGACGCCGGCGGAGATGAGCAGCGCCGCCAAGAGAACGGCACCTACTCCGCCGATGTACTGCCGCTGCGTTGTGGCCATAGAACTCATTCAAAAATAAATTAGATAAAAATAAATTAGATAAAAATAATTAGAATAATTTGATGGATTTATTTGTATGTGACAAGAACCTCCTCTTGTTTATGTTTATATAGACATAGAGATGTAGTTAGTTAGTCCTTGGTTGACTCGAGACTCGGTCACCATTTGTCTGTTGGGGCATATTCGAGCATATTACTTCTTCATGGTCGGCGAATAAATATGTGACAATCTCCCGGACCCACTAGAAGACGTTCGGCTAGTGTCAAGTTAATATGGTTGACTGCAACCAAAACGAGGTATAGAGTGGTCGTATGCTGACTCGATATAAATCAATAATGTCAGCCCACTTTACTAACAAGCAAGTAGGGCACAATCTTTTTCATGATTTAACCTTATTTTCATGAGTTGTCACGTCCACGATCATTGGGAGAATGTAATTGACACTAATCAAGTATAGAACCCTATCCAATATATGTATCACAACACGACACTTTTGCACGATATGCTATTGATCATTCTTGAAACCAAGGGAGTTCATTATATTTTAAGACATTAATAATTCTTAAAACAAGGGAAGTTCATCATATTTAATGAGTTTGTCGACACATTTGAAACCCCTAATAATGACTTTTTGAATTATTTCAAAGACCTTTTTGTATGTGTATACTAATGAGTCAATTAACTAATAAAAATATTCCTTGAAGTCTCAAATTTAGATTTACCCTATGGAGAGTTTAGAAACAAAACTTCTTTTCAACAGTCTTCTAATGCCCTTTCAATCTTATTTCTGTTGTATTGTCAATTGGACTAAGCTTTCTTTTACTCTGCCTCAATTCAGTAGATCAAGTGGAGATAGGTTGTGTTGCCAAACATTTTCCACTCCAAGCAATTTGGTAAATATAACCACCGATTCTTGTTTCAGGTCAAGATATATTGAACATTAATGGATATTTTCTACATTGATTTCTTTGACTATGCGACCCGCTTAGGGATGTAGTAGTGGTAATTCACTACAATGTGTATTAGGCTCACATTGAGCATAAGGGGTTTGTGTTAATTGCACACTATTAAGAATGGGAATGTGCCTAGCACGCTACTAAGAATGAAGATGCACGCTACTAAGGATGGAGATGCGCGCTCAAGTTGAAAAGAGAAAATCAACATTTTGACTACCATGAATATTTGAGGATAATAAATCAATGAAGATGTTACTCAATTAAGTCAATGAGCAACTGGCCATGGGAGATGAGGGAAGAGTTATACCATGATGAAAACGGTGGGAATTTTCTATTCCACGGAAAGTTAGGCTAGTTGTCTCCTCTACATAAATTATGAATTGCCCAAATGGGAACTCAATATTAACAAATACTCACATTATCAATGAACATAGGGATGTAGTTAGTCACCACATACTATCTCAACTGGACTTTATAAACATTTTTCTTAGCAAGACATGCCATGTTCGAGCAAAAAGGTTGTCATGTTCTCAAACTAATGCAAAACTACTTGACGTGACCAGAAAAATGTGTGGAAAGTGTCAGATGAATATGGTTGATTGGAAGTAGTAGGATTTATGAACTCAATATGGCCAAACAATGTTTGCCCACTTTACTTAGGAGCAAGGGGTGAATTGTCTTGTACATGGTCGTTGGGAGAACCTAATTGACACTTATGAAGTATAGAACCCTACCCACTATTAGAACATAATACTTTTTCACGATATGCTCTTCATCATTCTTGAAACAACACGTGTTCATTATGATATGTACCCATTGTTCTACAACAATCGTTGAAAATCTCGTATCTCCACCAAATACAAAATCTTGCATCTTGTCCCCTATTGAGGACCGCTTGTGATGACGCAACGTGATTGGTTTCTTTTCTGTGTGTGTGTGTGTATACAAAATTCAGGACGAATTGCAATTTCTAACAATATCTAGCTATCATACCTTACCTCTCACTATTTGGAGGTCACATTAACTTCACTATTTGGAATCTCCGCTATTTAAATGTAGGGGCGAACCTAGACCTTTACCAACTATGTAAAGAGATATGAAACTCCAAACAAGTTGAGATTTCTAACATCATCAATAGACTTGGACAACACAAAATACTCAACGAATTGAGATAATTTGCAATGTCAATAACCATTGGATGTTAATTTTTGGAAGTTAGTCTTTCTTTTATAAATGTAGCTTCGGCAAAGAGTGAAGAGTGAAGATGCATCTATTATTTAATGATCTCGAATGTTACAACATGGACATGTTCATGTGATGGCCAAAGTACATCATGGCAAGAGGTATTATTTAGCAAAAGGGCCAAAGTACATCTCAAATGTTGTTGGGCGGTTGGGTTCGAGGGGTTGACTCCACACTCGAAGCCCCCATTGATCGCACGGATCATGGCACTGAACCCAATGCCATTCACCATGGCATCGTGATGCATTGGAGAAGATCTTCTCATCTAGAACCAAACAGACGTCTCGAAGGAGATGTTGGGATCGGAGTTGTTGATTCCGTCGAAGCCGATGGCATCTCCGGCATCCTTGTAGTTGTAGTTCCACTAGAGTTGGATGGGGCTGCAGCCGAAGTACTGTTGCAGTACGTGTCCTTGTTAATCTCCTCCACATATTGTCCACCTAAGACCATAAATATATATACATGTACCAACACATCATGGTTTCATAGATCAAAATACACACACACACACACACACACATAGGGTCTTTCGTTACTGTCTGTTTTATGTCACAATACTTCCTGTCTCGTGCGCGATGTTGGCAAAGGATGCTGAGAGCTCTTGATTTATTTGTATGTCATGTCGAGAACGTCCTCTTGTATGTGTTTATATATACATACATATGTATTATAGTCACTTGCAAGCATGCGCTCAAGCACGTTTGAGGATGTCTAATATATAATTGTCCATATATTATGGTTCTTTGTCTTCTATTGCTGCTTAGAATGTGTAGTATGTTCATAATAATCAAACTATTATGTTTGTTTGTCTTCCATTGCTGCTTACATTGGGTAGTGTGTTGATGATGGTCGATGCCACACTGTCCCATTAGTTGCAAAACCTTGGAGTACACCTCTCATCAATATCCACATGTTTCATACGCTTGTACTTTAACTAACGTTATCATTCGGAGTTCAATCCCATGAGAATCACCTAAGGATTAGATTGCATCAACTTTAAACACAAGTATTGAAAGCCTTAATAAGTTTGTTATTTCAATCACATTATCCTAAGGTTCACTATCTTACATTGCGAATAATTATATACATACGAGTATATGGGTAAAACCATAAATTATACCTCATTTTATTAACATGGATACAATTACACCTCATATGTTTTGGCTAACTTACCAAACAAATATAAGTCTTCATTTGAGTGTTTTCCATGTCACACAAAATTGTGATATTGAGCCATTGTTGAACTTTATTATAATCGCATTAACATATCAACAATTCCAAACTTAACTGAATTTCACATGTTCTTCACTCAGAGACCTATCATGTTTTATTAATTTTGCAAATTCTAATCAAGTTGTGGAACATGTGATACTAGTGCATCCAATTTTTGTAGAGAGGGTATATTTGGATATTTGCAAAAGGAATCTACAAGTGGAATGCGCAATCCTTCCACTTCTAAACGTGAGTGTGTTCTAGTCATCAGGATGCATCCGAATCAGATTATAGCCATTGAATCCATCGAGGAAACTATATATTTCATGTCCAACCACTACACCAAGGACTCCATCTGTCAATGGTAACAAAAAGGCATTCGTCAATGTGGCAGCATTCGGCTTTCAATAGTCAACACATAATCTAATCTTACCATTCTTTTGAGGGACCATGATTATTGGACTCAGCCAAGTAGCCTTTTGACTGGTTGGATAAAACCAACTCAGAACAACTTGTCGATTTCCTCTTTTACCTTTACTGCATAGTCTGGATTCAAGCCATACCGCCTTAGCTGTATTGGCTTGGCATCTTTATGTAGATTAATCTGATCCTGGTAGAATGCCGGATTGAGCCCCTTCATATCTTCAAACGACCACGCAAACACATTGCTATATTGCCGTAGTAGTTCGGCCAATCTTGTATTGTCGGCCAACTGCATCTCTTTCAGTATGAGCATTATTTTCGGCTTTGAATCATTGTCGGCGAGATTTAACTCCTCGAGTGCTGAAGCCTATACTCATTGAGATACTTGTATTTCCCTCTCCATTGCTTCTTGTTGTAGGCATAACTCCCTTAGAGTTTTCTCATCGACCTACACCTCATCCTTCTTCTCGTTGTCTCTGAGATATGGCATAAGTACTTTGATGATGTCAATTTCAAATAAAGGAATAATCTTGAGATTGTCTTCAAAATATTGATGCTCTTCTCCATTATCAAGCCCCCTCGATCATATTGATAACTTCCACATATAACAACACACATTACTGTGATGTCGCCACCTTTTCTTGAGTCGACACTCAAATATTTGTCTTGCCTTCCTAGAATGTCAGAATATTCTTTTGCCAATTGTGTTTGATGTTGGCCGTTCTAAGCCATGGTCTTCCCAATAGGAGAGGATACGCTCTTGGTGCCTCCAAATGAAGTACGACAGCCAATATTTAAAATGTATGGCCGCCAATGACAATATCAAGCTGTCATATCAGCCCTAGTGGTGGGACCATGCTAGTGTCGGCCATTCCAAGCCAAAAAGGACATGCTTCCTATGTGGTGATGCCTAGCTGATCACAGGTAGTCTTGTTAATGACATTACCCCCGGAGCCTCCATCAACTATGCTACCCGACATTTCTTGGCCATGAATGATGACCATAATTATCGAACTCTACTCGTCCATAACTGTCAGTCCTTTGACTGGATTATTAAAATTGACCGATACTTTTTCCGACTTGTTCTTGGTGATAATGGTAGTGACCCTTTTTGTGAATCGAGGCATTACTTTCAATAATCATACCAATGGTAATGATACCTAATGTAAAGGATTGTGTGTATGTGTGTGCATGTAAGACAAGCAGAGAGGTAGAGAGAGAGAGAGATCGAACAAGAAACTGTATATTACATCCAACAGTAACTACGTTACAAAAGGTTGGTTTAAATACCAACTAATCTAGGGCAAGTGCCCTTTCTATATTTATAAAACTAGCCTAGTATGTCCATGAGCTAGTGTGAAAACTATCTCTATGGGAAGTTAAGTTCGACTCTCAACATGCACGCCCCTTCAAACACAACTTCCATTTGTCGAAAAATTGTTTCAGTTCAGTCATCAGAGTACTTTGATTCGAATGAATTGGCTTTCGGCTTTCGAAATCTTCAAACTTCGCTGGTTGGCTTCGATCGGCTGATTGGCTACTTCCGTGTTGGCTGCTTATCGACTGCTTTCGTGTCACCTACTATACTCCCCCTCAAGCTCGACAATGTAGATACCGTGAGACCAAGGTCGAATGCGAATTGCCTGAGCTTGTCGACCCCTAAGGCCTTCGTAAAGATGTCAACAATTTGAAGGTTCGTACTGATGTGTTGAAGATCGATTTCGCTGGCCTAAACGTGCTCGCAAATGAAGTGATAGTGCACTTCGATATGTTTAGTCTGCGCATGAAACACGGGGTTCCGGGCTAGGTAGATACTGCTCATGTTGTCATAGTAGAGAATAATCGGATCCTTGATGGGTATGCCTAGCTCCTTCAGTATACACTTGAGCCAGACGGCTTCACATGCAGTGGCTGCGGCGCCCTTGTATTCAACATCCATGCTCAACAGTGGAACTGTCGGTTGCTTCTTACTGCTCCAAGAGATCGCTCCGCTGCCGAGAGAGAAGACGAATCCGGATGTAGATCGTCTATCTTCCTTATATCCGGCCCAATCCGCTATCGTGCCTTTCGGCTCCGGATCATTGCATGAGTCGGGTGGGAACCACTGAGGTTTTGGACTAGGAGAAAGAAGAATATGAGATAAGGCTAGTAATCAATAGGTAGAAAGAGAGGTAAGTTATGAATCTCGTGAATACCACGAGTTTAGTATCTTCAATCAATATTTAGATAGTAAGAGACAATTTAGATGACAAATTTGTGAATCCCACGAATATATTATATTGGTCAATCCTTACAAAATAATCAACCCCCAAATACATCTTTCTCTCTTCCTTATATAGTGATGGAAGAGACTAAGCATAGCATTATGCTTTCCATAAAGTGTTCATGCACTCTAGGTGTGCATGAGTTGCCTCCTCTCAACCATGATTTCCATTTCCTAAATATAGTGTTCATGCACGCTAAGCATGCATGAGTAACTTTTCTTTTGTGTGCTTGTTTCTTCTAAATAAATCTTTCACTCACTCTAAAAGTGCATGATTTTCCTTCTTATAAAAGTAGGATTAAATATAAGTCATATATCACTTATGATAAGTTATTACAATAGTAAATTTTGGGTTTATTTACATGGAGGTATAGGGTTCAAATCATGCCCTATGCATGTAACAATCTTTTCTTCTATTTACAAATTTGTCTCTTCATCCAGTGAGAGACTCTCACCAGCCTTCTTTATCCGACTCTTGCCGGTTCTGATTGATCCGGTTCTTACCGGGTCTCCTTACCGGGTCCTCCTTATCGGTTCCTCCTTGTCTCATCCGGAGGGACCAAAATGCAATTTTCACGTAGTGTGCGAATTACACTACGACACTTGCCCCCTCCAAAGCCACACATCCTCCGGTATGTGCCGAAGTTCCTGATGCTTGTTGTTCGTCTTCATCCATAGCACTTTCCAATTCCTCCCTTATATCAACTATCAATTGTAGACCACTTTCTTCGCTTTCTGCATCACCACGAGCTTTGTCTGATTGCTCCTCATTGTCGGTCTTGTGTAAGCTTACATAAGGTTCTATGTCAGTCCGTTTCTTGAAAATCTTCACCCGTTTCCCCGCTATAGGCACCTGTAGTACTGTTCCATCCAACTCACATAGTCGGTAAGTTTCGTTGTCGAAAACTTTCCGAACCTCATATAACCCGAACCACCTTTTCGCGAACTTCTATATCGTTGTATGTTAATGATCCAGACTACTGTCTTAGACAATCACCCAATCGCCTTCTTCAATCTTCCGCGGTCGTAGTCGATGCTTTGTGTCGAATCGGCTTTTGTTCCAGAATCACAGTTCTTGTTGTCGGGATGTTGCTTCCGATATGTCTCCCGGTCTTCCCTCCAGTTGTCGTATCTAGACCGCGAGTAGTTCTTCCTGGCTCATCTCTTCCTTCCACGACATCACTTCTTTCATAGCTTGAATCACATCGATCTTGGTTGGTGACAGTCTTTGGCCGTAGGGCCCACATAGATGTCCGACTACCAACATTTCTTCTTGTCCGAATGCCGATTTCTCTCCGAAAAGTGTTAGGTGCACATCTTTTAACTTTCGTAGCACTTTCTCGCAATCACGAATATGGTCGACTACGAACTGTCGGCATCCCCGATCATCCATACTCTCATCTTTTTCTTCCATCACGCATCCTTTCATCGGAATGTCATCTAGGAACATCATCGTTATCTCCGGAATGCAGTCTCGGAGCACCTTGTTCATTGCATTCATCATATGTGTGACCGAGTTCATTGCGCTTTGTGGAAGTGTGCACATACGGACTAATCCTATCGGTGTTCGCATGGTAGTGATGTCTCGGCTCTCCACGGCTAGTTGGAATTGGACATACCCGGAGTATAGGAGTATATTGCGCGTCCGGCAAACGCTTCCGCAAATTGGTCATACCCGGAGTATAGGTCTCCGATGGAGTATATTGCACGTCCGGCAAACGCTTCCGCAAATTCGTCCACTATCGGACCGACTCCGGAGTTCCTGATCGTGACCTTGTTCACCGGTTGCAAGTCTTGAATAAACCGGAGTGACCCATTCTTCTTCGGAACCGTAAACCATCGATTTAAGTATGGAGCGTTTGATGTCTCTAGAATCCCCATCGCCACCTTCTCCTTGAGCAAGTCGATGACTTTTGGAATATGCGCCCGTGGCACCGGAATCGGCTTCAGGTTCCACGGCACATGATCAATCGTGAAGATCACCATCAGCTCCACTATCTTCGTATCAACATCTCCTTCGACGTGAATGCAAATGCTTTTCCATGTTGTTCCAACATCTAAGGAAACAGTTCTTCTTCTTTCTGTAAGAGGAAACCACCTCCACCGATACGAAGTTTTTTCCGGGTCTCATCCGTGAAGGCATGTCCGATATCCACAAACTTTCGAAGTGTCGGATCTCCCGAGACTTCTTTCCTCTTTTGTTCGCTATCGGCGGATAGCGGTCCCACGACCGGTTTCACTTTCTTCTCCATGGTCTTGTATTTCATACTTACCATTGCTTCTTCTTTGCAGAGCGCATCCAGCCCCATTTTCATAATGATCTCATACATCTCGACCGATTCCACCGGAACTACCCGGTCTCCCTAGCTATTTTCTTTCGCAAGCTCTTCAAGCCGTTGTAGCGTGCTCCCATAGAACACTTCTTTGACTACTCCCACGATTTCTTCATCTTCTTTTATTATTGATGCCAACCATAACTTATCCTCTATATTTCAGTATTCTTTCTTCATTCCTCCGGTTACGGCCGTGTACGTAGATGCCCCATCTGGACCGATTTGTACTTGTTTTGCTCCAAGAGTTTTCTTCCTATGTGGGGTATCAAGGCTTCTTGGAATATCACTTCCCCACTCCGCAACAGTCCGCTCTAAAAATCCATCTTTGTTTGGGACAAGAGCTCCCTCTTGTTCCTTTCATGATTCGCAGGCATAGTTAGGAATTAGATGGATTTCCCTCCGCCTTGACTCCGAATTCGTGCGAAAGCCGCACCACTATCGAGCACTGTCGAGCACCTTCGTCTCCATCCGTGATGCCGTGATAAAGGGTTGCCCGAGGATCACGGAGTGTGAAACCTCATCTTGCACGAAGAAATGTTGGTCTATCTCCACATCTCCGATCTTCACTGTCACATCCGGACAAGCCACAAATAGGTCTTCTGTTGCTTTAGTGGCTGCCCGGATCATCCATCCATGATTAGTGTTAATAGGCCACTTCCCCTTCCGATAGAACTCCTTCGACATCAAGTTGATCTCCGATCCGTGATCAATCAATGCTAGTGCGGGCTCTTTGATGTTGCTGATTCGGACCGCAGTCTCCGTAGTTGCACGTGCCCAATGTGGCCTTGTGTAGTGAGAGTTCGGAATTTCGTCCTCCAATTCGGTGTCATTCATTAAAACGGTATTTGCATTCAACCTTGGAGCATTTTCCTCTGTACTTTGTCTTTTTCTCTTCACGAGATCCACAAGAAGATCGTGAAACTCCTTCTTCGCTATTCCGAGTAATTCCCGAAGCGAAAATTCTACCTAGCTATCGAGGATTCTTTCCTCGAACACCTTTTTCAAGTCCGTTTGTTGTTCGATGTTCGAGGCGAGCTTGAATGCTGGATTCGTCCTTTTTTTTCCCTTCCCTCCGGAGTTCCAGCTTTCCGGTGTCTTCGATGGTCCGACCGCATCATCCGTGCACCATCGTTTCTCGTCTATATACACTTCATGCAATTGACATAAGGCGTACACGCTATTCTTATCAACGGGGCACTCCCATCTTGTAGCTTCACGGATGCCTTCCGTGGTGCTTCAGATCTCATTGGATTCAGTTTTCTCAAGGTTTTCTAGCACATCTGGCCAAAAAGACAAGTTTTCTCCCGATGACTCACTCACACTTATTCCCGCAGTTGTTGCATAATTACCTTTCGCCGCTATTTCCTCCTCTAGGACCTTCTTCATGCCACCTTTCCCGAAGTTTGGTCGGAGTGGCTTCCGAGAGTTCATCGAATGAATCCGATTTCCCTCGTAGGAGATAAGATCCCGTCGTAATGCCTCCTTGTGCTCGTCGCAATCTCTCCGATCATGTTCAATGCTATTGCACCATATGCATCGACGGTCCATGTACTTGGAACTTGTGGGACGGTCTTCCAACTTCTTCACCATCGCGATTTTCAGATTCTCCATATCTTTCAGCAACTACTCCACCGTGGTTGCATCGATTCCCTTCTCGGTAGTCTCCCGAGCCGACGGTTGATGGTCTTCCAATCCGCTTCTTGGTTTCGAAATTGGTTCCGAAACCCTCTTCTCTTCAAGCCATTGCCCCCCCTCTTTGTGTATCGTCCGACGATGTCCTGCACGTTTTCCCATGTATTGGTGAGGCCACTCTCAGTAGTCATGTCCTCTAGAAGCACTCCAAGATCTTTCCAGTCCCGGACATCCACAGCTCGCAAGAACATGATGACTTTGTCCGGTGCGAGAATAGCTTGATATCTCACGGACAATATCCCGAACCGACTTTCGAATGACGAAAACACATCGAGAACTTTTAACCCCTTGTTTGGCGTTTCCACCCAATCTTCAAATCCCCTCCGCGTTGCCTTGGAGGAGTCCTCGATGGTGAACATGGTCTTTAGCGCTTCTTCAAATGCTCCCCACGTCGGATTTTGTTTTCGTATCCCGTGGATACTCCCTTGAAGCCCGTCGGTAGCCACCCGATTGAAGGATGTCACTTGCAATCCTTCCAATATTCCGCACTGTAGCATTTCCACCTTGTAATCCCGCAGATATCATGACACATCCTTCCCGTTGAATTGCCCGTTCCGTTGCACGAGCCGCTCTACTGCCGCCGCAATCTCCGACATCAAGCGTTGTTCTTGTAGCATCCACTCGAACATCGCCATCATATTATTAGCCTCCATCTCCTTCCCACCCGTTTTCACATTGGGTTCACCACTTGTATCGTGCCTTTCGGCTCCGGATCGTTGCATGAGTCGGGTGGGAACCACTGAGGTTTTGGACTAGGAGAAAGAAGAATATGAGATAAGGCTAGTAATCAATAGGTAGAAAGAGAGGTAAGTTATGAATCTCGTGAATCCCATGAGTTTAGTATCTTTGAGCCTAATTGCTTTCAACGGTGAAAGTTTTATCAAGTAAACTGTCGTCTACAACGCTTCGGACTAGAACTCCAATTTCGATCCGGTTTGTTGGATCATTGTCATCACCCTCTCCTGGATCATTTGGTTGATCCATTTTGCTACTCAATTTTGCATGGGTGAGTATGGAACGGTCTTTTGATGATGGATCCCTTTTTCTGACAAGTACTATTTGAAGGTTTTGGAGGTGTATTCACCGCCATTGTCGGATCAGAGTGTCTTCACTCTATATCTTGACGGGTTCTCCACTTCAGCTATCCACCGAGTGAAGACCTGAAGCGCTTCGTCTTTCTTCCTAATCGAGTAGTCCCAGATCTTCCATGTACAACCATCTACAAATGTGATGAAGTACAAGGAGCCACCTGGTGATAGCTCAAGAATAGGTCCACATATATTTGTGTGCACGAGCTCTAGGGGTTGTCATACCGTCCCATAGTGGAGAGAGTACAAACTTCAGGTTGTTTTCCCATAATGACAATGCTCACAAAAGTCCGTGTTTTTTTGGAGTTTCGGGATGTGGCCAATCGCCATTAGTTGGTCCAGTCCGGCTTGTGACATATGACCAAGTTGGCAATGCTATAGGTTCGGGTCAGTCGCTTCCGCTATGTTGACAGCCCCTTTTGGATTGATCGCCATCAATGGATATAATTTATTACACTAGCATCTGTTTCCTATCTTCAGGTTTCCTCGACTGATCATCCATGTCGACTCACTAAGAGTTGTTCTGTACCCATCATCGGCTAACAGGCTGATGGAGACAAGACTCCTTTTGAGATCGGATACATGCCGAACTTAGTGCAGGATGATAGTATTGTCGTTCAACAATTGGATGGGGACCTCTTCGATTCCTGCGGTTGTGCATTCCTATCCGTTGTTGAGTCGGACAATGTTGTGGCATTAGCCGAATAGTTCAAAAACCATTCGATGTTCTGGGTCACATGAAATGTGGAACCGGAGTCTAGTAACCATGTGTGTGCATCTTGCATACTATAGAGGACTTCTCTAATCATTGAGTCCTCTAGAGAGAGGATTTCTCCTGATCGAGAGTTGGCAACATTGATTTGGTTGCTGACTAGAGAGCAGTTTGAGTCGGATCATCCTATGTTCTGCTCAAATCTCCGACCGCTCTCTTTTCTCTTGATCGACCAATAGTTAGAAACGTTGTGACCGGCTTTTTTTGCAATGAGTGTAGAAATCACCTGGTTGGCTATTTCTCGACTTCGACCGTCGTTGGTCTCCCCTCATTCTTGGTTAACTAGTGTTGTGACCGGTTCTGTCGACTTTTTCTCTCGATCGATTGTATCAGTTGATCGATTTGGTCTAGTGGTGGGCTTATGCCGACTCGTCGATGGTGAGGCCCACTGATTTTCTCCAAATATCCTCAGTGAGGACTTGTCCGATTGTCTCATCCAAATTGAGATTTGGACAGTTCCTAGCGAATGTCATGCAGAAAACCTACCAACTCACTGGCGAGCTCCATAGGAGGGCAAGGGCTTTCACTTCTTCTTCGAAGTTCATCCCTTGGGAGGAGAGTTTAGACAACGCGCGACTGAAGGTGTTGATGTGGGAGGTTGCTGGATTGGTCTCTCTTATCTTCATGTTGAATAGTTGTCGGATTAGTATTAGTTTTGAAAATGAGGACTTCTTCTCATACACATATTGTAACTTTTCCCACAAAGAGAATGTTGTCGCCTCCTTTGCCATACTGAAATAGATGTTTCCAACTAGGTGTATCCGAATGGTGGAGCGAGCGATTTCATCTATTGATCTCCACTCTTCGGCTAACATTGAAGCAAGTTTTTCGCTATGTTGAATGGCTTGCATCATCTCCTTCCACAGGCCAAAGTTTTTGTCGTCGAACATTCGGATTTCAATTCCTATTCCAGATGTTGAAGCCATGTTGTTTTGAAGTGAGATTTACTAACCTGGACTTTTCTTTCAGCTGTAGGGTTACCTCTTCTCTCTGTCTTTTCGTCGTCACTAAACAACAAGTTGCTCTAATACCGCTTGTTGGGAAAGAAGGAGAATAGATGTGCAAAAACATGTATATCAACAAGTGGTATGATGTACAACAAACAACACAAAAATAAAAAACAAGAATAAAGAGGACCACATGGTCGCTCATGCCCGTTCATGCCCGTTCATGTTCCCGATGAGGACCTCACATGGTGTTTAGTATTGTATAATCTAGCATATAGTTACACATTTCCAAATCGGAATATTCTAGTTGTTAGTATATTCTAGAAATATTGTATGGTATATTATAGACGAGTATATTCTAGAGATATTCAATCTCGGAACTTGTATAAATATTTGTAACCTCCTTGGTCCCTTTCAAGGGATTCAACATTAGTCATTGACACATCAATCTAGTATTCTTGTTCCATTCCATCTTGTCTCATTCTTCATCTCTATCTTCATGCTCTTGTGTTGTTACCAGCTTCTTAAGTTCCACACTGTAAGCCCCATCGTCTGTGCTCTGTCCGAGTCAGCGGTTGGTGTGTCCATGACAGTAGGTGCCTTTTTAATTTAGCACATGCCATTCTTTTTCTTTCCTAATTACACGTTCTATTTTTCCCCTCACTCATATTACAATCTCTTAGCAATTGAGCTAAAACTTTTTTAATAATGTTTTAAAACGTTACTTATGCTTATACCATACCTTAGCTTTATCATTCAACCTTTTAAATATTTGTAGTTTAACCCATTTCCTCCAATGTGCTCCCCACATCATGACACCATGCTCATTGGGGTTGGGTGAGGGAAGAGATGAAATCATGTATTTCATTGATCGACCATTCATAAAAAATTAATATAATGTCATCTAGCCTTTTTAATTATGGGAAGTGGCCTATTGAGAAATACCATGGATGGAAAGTTCAGACGGCAATAAAAACAACTAAAGATATCTGTGGAGTATGCCTCAACATTACTATAACTATAGGGGATGTTTTTGTAGATAATATTTTTTTATTTTAAGAGAGGTATTCTACCCAATCCTTATGATTCAACCCTTATATTGCTATACAATGAAGAATATAAAAAATGGACCAGTGTTCTTGTGGATCAGATGCCAAGCTAGAAGAAAGGGTATGAACTATTCCTTACTATCCAACTAAACCATGTGTGAAATAAAGAGTACATTTGTGACCATCTAGTGCAAGAATCTAAAGACTTTCTCCAATATTTCTAGAACAGGCCTCTATAGAAAGGGGTTCTGATGGCCTAGAGAGTAGTCAAAACTCCGAGGTAATTAGAAGAAGAAACAAAGGAGATTGTGTGCAACACCAACTAGTGGTGCTACTATAGTGATTGTTGATAACAATAAGATAGTAAATGATTTATAAAGTACATATGTGGTTGAAGATTATGAGTGTGCATAAAATATGTTTGAGGAATTTATTTTTGAGGATACATTAAAAGTTTTGGAGTCTCTAAAAGTTTTAAGGAAAGAAGAATATAAATGTTCCTCCAAATTTGATCAAGATGTCTAAAGCTATCAAAGATCTTTCTCAGGATAAAGAAGTTCGAGGAAGACAAAGACAAGACATGGCATGTAAAATTCTGTTGGAGGCAACCACACTCCTTGAAGATAGTGATAGGGTGATGAAAGAGGTATATGGGCCGAATGGATGATTTGGGATCAACCTAAAATTGGGCACATGTTCAACCTAGAGAAAATCAAGGAGTTGAAGATTGGAGGGGGTGACTTTTTGTTACCTTCCAAGGAAGAAGATTTTAGGAGGATGCTAGAAAGACATGGGAAAGCATTCACCTTCCTTCTAGAAGAAACTGAGTGTGTGGATCCAAAAACGGTAGAACCAATGGTCATCATTATGATTTTGCATATATCTTGGATTTGAAAACCGATTCCCATTCCGAGATCACGAATAATACAATCATTCAAGCTCCTAAAAGAGAAAGTGACACGAGACATCTTGGAGCCCATGGTTTATAGTCTAGAAGAAGTATAGGCAATTAAGCTCTATTCAACCCATGCAACCAATTAAATGAGTCACCATCTAGATGTTTGGTGTGGGTCCCATAGTATATGAATTTGTAGAAATTTTTGTTGAAAAAGCCATATACTCAATGGGTGATCTCTACTTGAGATAGAACCAATTTCAGCTTGTAGTTGGACGTTGAGGCATCACATCCATCAAGACTCCAATATGATTACTACAAATGTGTACCTTCCCACAAGGAGCAACCAACTCGATTATGCATATGATGAATGACATGCACAAGGTACTCACACATATTATTCCTCACATAACTATGCCATTTTTGGATCATATATTGATTAAAGGTTGTGAGGAAAGAGTTAAAGATGAAGAGGTAGATGAGACTGGTTGCTAGAACTTTTTCAACGATCACATGAAGAATTGTTAAAGGGTGTTGAGAATATTTGAGGACATCCATTTCACATTTCCTAGTCTAAAATGAATATTTCATGTTCAGGCAGGAGGTGCTAGTGGTAGGACATATGTGCAGTCCATATGGAAGAAAGCCAACTCTGACAAAAATGAATGTTATTCAGATTATAAAGCAATAATGTGGAAATTTGTTTGAAGTAAGAAGATTTTTGGGCACATGTGTGGTTTATTCTATATGGATTCCACACTATGTGCACTACTCTAACCCATTGTACCTACTAGTACAAAAAGGGTTCAAACATTTTGTGGATAGAAGGACACATGAATGCATTTAAAAATATGAAGGAATATTTGGGTCAAGTTGTAACCATAGATTGACACATGCGTGATATTCGCCATATTCTCCATGCGTGATATTCTCAATATTCGAGAATACAAAATGGCCCTAAGAATATTTAAAAACCATTCGTTTTGTAAAATAAATATACAAACAATTAATTAATTAATTAATTTAAAAATAAATCAATTTAATTCAATAAAAAAAGAACAATTATTCATTAATAATTTATAAAAATATGATTAGTATAAACTCTCCTTTCTAGTGTCAAATAAAAAAAGAGGAGAGTTTATGAACCTTTATTTTATTTAAATAATTGATTTTTTTATTTTAAAAAAACGAATATTTTTTTATTTACTATGAAAACATGATTAATGTCAAGTCTCAATTTTAATGTCACGTAAAAATATCCATAAATTTTGGGAAAAGAAAAGGTGAAGAATTAATGAACCTTTCTTTTATTTTATTTATTTATTAAAAATAAAGCGAAAATTTATTTTATTTTATTTATTTATTTGGTAAAGAATCAAGATCTCCAATGAAAATTTATTACTATCAAGTCTCTCTCAACTCTCTATTTTATTATCCCCTTTTTATTGTCAAGTCCCCCTTTTTTTCCTAAGAAACTAAAAGGAGGGAGTTCACCTCCTTTTTTTCCTTTTTTTTTTAAACGAATACTTGACCACACGAATGTATGCGTATTCGTTTGCATTCGAATGGAAAATCCCACGAATGCGAATATGTCAATCCATGGTTGTAACATTAAAGCAATCTTACTCTCCAATGATTCTTGTAGTCGATCTAAGCCCAATCAGGATCTCGTTGGTGATAAGTGAAGAAGATGATAAAAGTAAAAGATATCCAATTTTGATTTGGGGCGAAGGTGCTCAGTGAACAACAATGCAAGTATGCAAAAGCAAAAAGATAGCTTTGGGGAAGTCACTACCATAAAGAAGAACAAATGCCATAATCGTACAACGAAGAAGGCAAGCAAACAACATTAACCATGAACACAATCAAAAGGGGTGAGCCAACTAAAGAGGCGGAATTCCTCGAAACAAAATATGATAAAGAGTTCAAAGAAATTGGAAACTATATAAGGGAACCATTGAAGGAAGGAAGTTTGATAAGGAATAACTTCTTGAACTTTACAAACAAGACTCACAAACTCTTCCTACATCAAGGGTAATTGTAGAAAACCCCATGTTTTGATAGGCTACTCTTATAAACTATGACATGCCAAGTTCTAAAATTCCGATGAACGAGACTCAATAATTCACCTAATAATTTTAACGATGTCAACAAGCCCATTATCTTGCGTGAAATGTTGGGATCTCTAATATCATTATGGCCACTATATGATTCTAGATGACTTGGTCATCACCCACTTGTCATAATGGTATGGTCAACATTTAGGGATTTGGTGCCACCTTTAAGGCTATCAATGCGGTTCCCAATGTCAAACCAACTGTTAAAACTCAGGTGCCCAACAAAACCACATCCCATTCTTTAAGTCTTAATACCTAGCTCGGTTCTAACCTAAATCTTAATTTTGTCAAATGAGAACTCTAACCATTAAAATTAAATAACTTATAGTTTTAATTTTAATGCCATATTTGCATGTCAACTCTATGTCACATGTCCTTCAACACTTGGATAAAAAATACATGCTCATTTTTATAATGTGATTAACCATTTTAGGTGCACCTAATCTTCTACAACAAACGTTTAAAATCTCTTATCTCGTCCAAATAACACAAATCCTATAGTTGGTATTGCCTTGAGGACGATTTGCAAAGACTCAAAGTGATTGGTTTCTTCTCTCCCTCAGACACAAAATTCTAGACGAGTTGTGATTTGTAGCCATATCTAACTGTTGTAAAGTCACAATAACTACTCTATTTGAATGTTGGGAAAAATTTAGACCTCTACCACCTATAAGGCTATATGTAGCACATACGAGATTCCAAACAAATTCAATTTTCTCGCATTGACAACTAGATAACAATACAATATACGCGATGAATTGAGATTTCTAGGACCGATGGCAACCATGGTATGTTACGTGAACTGTGCAATGTTGTTTACTATTTTTTGGCCGATAGCAAACAGTCGAGACATTTTGAAAGAGTGGGTAAAGGTCTAGATCTATAATTCACTGAGAATGTGTTACCATATGGCCATTATTCATGTGATATGATGGCCATAATAGATCATGCCAAGATGCTTATTATTCAGCAAGACTTGTTAGCATCTTCATATGTATGACACACATGTTTTATTTAACAAGAGAGGTTGGATCCCTGGTCTACACCTAGGGTGCAGCAGAACGATTGGTAGAGCTGAATCCGGTGCTGTCGGGCGCCCGGGTTGGCGACGTTGCTTCCCTTCCACACTCGAGGCCCCCATTGATAGCCGTGACCATGCCACCAAGATCGATGCCGTCCACAATGGCATTGTGACAAGTTGGCTAGGAGCTCGTCATCCAGAAGCAAATGGTAGTCTTGAAGGAGCTGATGGGATCGTACGCGACGATCCCGGGATTGTTGATTCCATCGAACCGGATGGCCTCTCCGACCACCTTGTAGTTGTAGTTCCATGAGACTTGGATGGGGCCACGGTGGAGGCATGAGTGTAGAAGTCGTTGGCGGAGGCTTGCCGAATTCCGTTCTGAGAGGAACTGATTGAAGATACCGCTTGTGATGATGGAGGGGACACCCATAGAACTGATTCAAAAATATGTAAATAATAAATAAAAGTTACTAGGATAATTTCATATGGAGATGTATAAATACATACATATACGTAGACATGATGTAAGTCAATCAACACTATGGAGACAACATATTCGACCATAAAGCTTGTCATGCTCTCACATTAATGCGGAACTTGAGGCGACGAAGCAAAAATGTGGAAATCTCCGTGGCCCACTATAAGGCATTCGAATAACATCACGTTAACATGGTTGAATGCAAGCAAAACAAGCTATGTAGTGGTCGTATGCAAACTCGATATGAACAAACAATGGTGGCCCACTTTACTAATGAGCTAGCAGGGGGATAGTCTTTTTTATGATTTTAACCTTATCTTCATGAGGTGTCATGTACTCGGTCGTTGGGAGAATGTACTGGACACTTATCAAGCATAGAACCTTACCCAGTTTCAAAACTTGAATCTTTTTCACAATATGTTATTGATCATTATTGAAACAAGAGGAGTTCATTGCGTGTAAAGAGACTAACCATTCTTGAAAAAGGGGGAATTCATTTTATTTAAAGAGGGACCCCTTATATTTAAAGAGGGAATTAATTATGTATTTAAAGAGGGACCTGGGTGTCAACACGTTTGAAACCCCTTATAACGACTGTGAATTCTTTCAAGTACCTTTTCATATATATATACTAATGAGTCATGACTAATAAAAAATACCCTTTAAAGTCTAAATTTTAAATTTATCCTAGGAAGAAATTAGAAATAAAACCTCTTTGAAACTCTTTTTTTAGTGCTTAACCAATCATGAAGTTAGTTGTAATATCAATATACTTTAGAGAAGGCTTCCCATGCATGCAAATGATTTTACTATGAAGAACTAGAGCATATAATTCTATGTAGGGGATCAAATTATATCTTATATTGTGTACAATATGTATGTATGTATGAGAGGAGAGATACACAATTATACTCTAAAGAACATAAATAATACCAAGCAAGTTATATCTTATATTGTGTACAATATGTATGCATGTATGAGAGGAGAGATACACAATTATATTTGAAAGAGCATAAATAATACCAAGCAAGATAGGATGGTGGATAGGGAGTGGGTTATAAAAGTAACCCCTTTATTTAATGCAAATGCATATCCCATTCACTAAGTTAATGTTGGGCTTTAACAAACATGTATCCTAAGGTGTGCGTTGTTGAACTTATTATCTCAATATGCCCTCCTTCAACTCGGTTATTTCAACCTTGTTTGTGTTGTATAATCAATTCGACAATACATGTCATGCTATCTCAATATACTTCAACTCGGTAGATTAAATGGACATAGGATTGCTTAAGATCAAGTGGACATATTGGTTAAGTGTTGCCAAAAAAACCAACTTTTGCACTCCAAGCCCTTTTGTCAACATATCCACTGATTGTTGGTTGGTTAAGGTATATTGGACATGGATGAATATGGTCCAGATTTATGTATTCAAGTACATGATTGGCTCAGGGAAGTATTAGTTGTAATGCATTGTAATGTGTCGTAGGATCACAATGAGCATAGTGTTTTGTGTTCATTGCATGCGACTAAGGTCATCACATTGATCATCATCTTTGAACAAGCATGAGGACGTGCTCTGTGAAGTCTAGTGGCAAATAATATAACATGAGTTGGAAAAAGAAAATTAGCATTTATGAATACGATAAATATTTTAGGAAATAAACAAATGAAGATGTTAGTCAATTCATTGAATGAGCAAGTGGCCATAAGAAATCAGGAAAGAGTTATAACATATTGAAGGAAAAGGAGGAATATTCTACTCCTCCAAAAGCTAGGCGAGTTTGCCTCTACAAAAATAATGAAATGCCCAAACGTCAACTCAATATGAACAAACACTGCCAATCACATTATCAATATACATAGAGATTAGTAGTTAACTACTCGATGCTCAAACTTGTTCAACATTTGTATATGGAGAAGACATGCCATGTTCAAGTTTATTCAAGGAAGTTGGAGCATAAATGTTGTCACATTCTCACACTAATTTGAAACTGCATGATGAGATGAAGAAAAATGTGGAATCTCTTAGACCTACCAGAAGAAGTTTGGCTAGCTTGAGGTCAATATGATTGAATGAAAGCACAAGAACTATTGAGTTCTGGTATTGGAACTCCATATGAACAAAAAACATCGACCCAATTTACTTACCAACAAGTTGGGAGTTGTCTTGTACATGGTCCTCGGGAGAACTAAATTGATACTTATGAAGTATAGAACCCTACCACAACCAAAACATCGTACTTTTGCAGAATATGCCCTTCATCATTCTTGAAGCAAGGGGCAATTCATTATATTTAAAGAGGGTATTGACATGTTTGAAATCCCTTATAATGACGTTTTGAATGATTTCAAATACCTTTTTGTATATGTATACTTATTATTAACTAGTCATGACTTAAATTTACCCTACAAAAAGTGTAAAAACAAAACTAAAATCTCTCATGCTCACTAGAAGACACTTGGCAGAAGTCAATTTGACATGGTTGAATGCAAGCATGTGAACTCGATATGAACAAACAATGTTGGCCCACTTTACTAATGAGCAAATTGGGGGTAGTCTTTTTTTTATGATTTTGACCTTATTTTCGGAAGTTGTCTTGTACACAGTCGTAGGAGATTGTAATTGACAGTTACCAAGTATAGAACACTACCTACAGTCAAAATATGATACTTTTGCACAATATTCTATTAATAGATTCTTCAAATAAGAGGAATTCATTATATTTAAAGAGATTAATCATTTTTTAAACAACAAAAGATCATTATATTTAAAGAGGGTGTTAGCATATCAAAAACCCTTTTAATGGGCTTTTAAATTATTTCAAAAAAATATTCCAAAATAGTAATGAGTCATGAAAAAAACAAATCCTTGCGGTCACACTATGACATTTAAATTTACCCCACTTAGAGTATGGAAATACGACTAAAATTGAAATATTCACAACTACTTAAATGTTTGAGATCTCCCTTTACAACATTCTTATGGTAAAAGCTAAAACATCATATCGAATTTGTGCACCACAAATAATAGATCTAAACACCAAGGCTAAAATTATGGACAACATATTACAAAGTATAAAATCCAATTTTTTGTCACAAATTCAAATTATATTATCGTTAGTATAACATTTAAGAATTTCTTAGTTAATGTATTGCATATAAGATCAATCTTAATTATGCATTAGAATTTATACACATAAGTATTCTACATACATATACACTAGAATTGTTGGCCTATAAGTATGATCTGGAAGAGGAAGTGTGAACAGGGAAGAGTTAAGGCTAGAAGATTATTATTAATAAAGTAATTAGTGTAGTTACAAAAATGACGGATCTAGATAGTTGTACTGATCTGGATCCGCACCGTTTAGTAGCCGGTAGCCGGCAAGGCACTGTTCTTTAACTCTTACCGGATTCCTAGAAAAGGATCCGGATTTATGTATATTTTATGGAAGTAATGCAAGTTTAAGGATGGTTGTCTATTCTATTGTCTGATTTACATTGTGTACTTGTCGTCTGTACTTTCCGGAAGGGAACACCCTGTGTTTGTGGCTAGTCTGGCCCAGGATTAACACAGTTTTGGTGACCATGATTCTTGCATAGAGTAGTGAACAATGGGCAATGGATGTCCAGAAATACGAATGACCTCGTGACTGATCGCGCGAGAAGATTAGCCGATCGATTGTGGAGGTGGGAAGCTTACCAGCAGGCGGTAGAAGAGATCCGACAGGATCAATATTTTCCCAAAGTGCTCTGACGGGTCACGGAGGAAACTGTCCAGATTCAAAATCAATGATACTTAGACGAAGGAAGCTGCCTTATTAGTCTGCTCGATGCCGTGTTGGGAGACAGGTCCCTCCGGATGGGAAGGGAGAAGAACAGTGCTGATGGCCTCGGCCGAAACCAGATGAGGAGTACCCGGCTACGGAGAGCCGGATGGTGCAGACCCGGTATGAACCGGATGAAGAGACATATTCGTAAATATGTTTCTGAGAGTCCATCGAGGCTATATTTTTAAATAGCTGAAAAGTCATATTAGTATAAATATGACTTAGGGCAAACTTTTAGTTTTTTTTTGTTGTTGTTATTTTCTTGTTGGTGCAAGAAAAGAGAGAGTGCGTGACTGTACAGAGAGTGAGAGAGAGAAAGAGGTCGCTGCCTCTGTTGTAACCGTTGTCTGTGGCGAAGATCGTGAGCACGAGGTCGTTGCCTCCGTGAACTCACTGTTTGTACATTCCAACATAGTGATAGTTTGCAGCCTGTGGGCTGCCGTGGTTTTTTCCCCTAGTTTGGGGTTTTCCACGTAAACCTCCTGTGTATCTTCCTCTTCTTTGTGTTGTGTTTCATTTCCCGCTTTCTGTGTATCATTCTAAGCTCGGTTGTGGCCGAGTGTTGCGCATAAGGAGCGTTGAGTTCCCGTCAAGTGGTATCAGAGCAAAATCGACACAGAAAATGGACGAATCATTTGGCGGCATGTTCAAGCTCACCGGCTCCAACTATTCAGTGTGGAAGTCGAAGATGAGGGACATGCTCGTGGTTAAAGATCTTTGGCTACCGGTTTAGTTCGGGGACAAGAGACCGGACAAGATCGACGCCACAATATGGGAGGTGATGCACATGAAGACAACGACGTACATACGGTGCTTCATCGACATGAGCCTATACAACAACTTCAATGAAGAGAGCAAGGCTCATGAGCTTTGGGAGAAGATCGGCATAATGTTTCAAAACAAAAATGCTGTTAACCAGGTTTCGGTATTCCGGAAGCTAGTAAAACTCCGGTACCAAGATAGCTCCAGCATGGCGGAGCACATGAATACCTTCCAGGGGCTGATACACCAGGCAACATCATTGGAAGTACCTCTCGCCGACGAGGTACTAGCACTACTCCTGCTCGGTTCCCTCCCGGATAGCTGGGAGACGTTGGTCGTCACTCTGGGCAACGCCGGGCCGGAAGGAAAACGGCTACCCCTAGCAAGAGTGAAGTCGAGCTTGCTGGATGAGGAGGCGTGTCGGAAAGATAAGGATACGAGCTCGACTCCAAAGTGCTCCTTACCGAATCGAAACGCGGAAGACATAGAAACCGTAGTCCCCAGAACCGGGAGAAGTCGGGGACACGGTCAAAGTCAAGGGGGAGGCCTGCTTGCTTCTATTGCAGCAAGCCGAGACACTTCCAGAAGAACTGTTAGCACTTCCGTAAAGACAAGGAAACCGACGGCACCGATTCGAAGCGGACACCGGACCGAAACGGTAAAGACCGTAGGGGACCGGACCGGAAGGGAACGACGGCAATCGCGGCAAGTGAAGAGGAGTTGATGCTCATCACCGAGGAGAGTGAGATAAACCTTGCCGACGACGAGATGACCTGGGTGGTAGACTCCGGAGCGTCGTTCCACCTCACCCCGGACCGGAAATGCTTCTCATCCTACTCAACCGGTGATCACGACTGTGTCCGGATGGGGAATGAAGGTACATGCCGAATTGTCGGCATAGGAGATGTGTGGTTGTCAACACCAACCGGATGCAAGTTGCTGCTGAAGGATGTCCGACATGTTCCGGAGGTTCGTCTGAACCTGATATCAGCCGGTCGGCTAGATGATGAAGGCTACACAAGTAGCATCCGGAACGGTGTCATGAAGTTCAGCAAAGGGAGCTTGATTGTGGCTCGGGCCCGGAAGGTAAACACACTGTACCTGATGAATGCCCGGTTATGTCCGGAAGAAGTGAAGGTGGCCTCCGACACTGCCGGTGAGCTGTGGCATAAGAGGCTGTGTCACATGAGCGAGAAGGGGATGAAGAGGCTTGCAGACGACAACCTCATTCCAGTGAAGAACGTGCACTTGGAGAAGTGCACTGATTGTCTGGCCGGTAAGCAAAACCGGACCTCCTTCCGACCAAGGCCACCGATGAGACGTAATGCACCACTGGAGTTGGTGCATACGGATGTGTGTCAGGTAGACACGAAGTCACATGCCGGAGCGTAGTACTTCGTGACCTTCATAGATGACCACAACCGGAAGCTATGGGCCACACCGTTGAAGACGAAGGATTAGGTGCTATCCGTCTTCAAAGAGCTCCACGCGAGAGTGGAAAGAGAAACTAGCCAGAAGCTGAAGGCGGTTCGAGCTGATAACGGAGGTGAATACCGGGGGCAGTTCGAGGAGTACTGTCGCTCGAAGGGAATCCGGCTCGAATTTACTGTGCCGAAGACACCGGAACTAAACGGACTGGCCGAGAGGATGAACCGGACCATAATGGAGAGGGTCCAGAGTATGCTAGCGCATGCTAAATTACCCAAGAAGTTTTGGGCTGAGGCACTGTCGACGGCGACATATGTGATAAACAGTTCACCCTCAGTACCCTTGGACAGAGACACACCATAGAGAGTATGGACCGGTAAGGAAGTGTCCTACCGGCATCTGAAGGTGTTCGGGTGTCTCGTGTATGTACATGTAGCTAAGGACCGGAGAGGAAAGTTAGATCCAAAGACCCGGCCATGCATATTCCTCGGTTACGGTGACGATGAGTTCGGCTACCGAGTGTGGGACCTGGTCGACAAGAAGGTATTCCGGAGTCGAGATATTATCTTCATGGAGAACAAGACGCTCGCCGACTGGGAGTCGGAGGAGAAGATAATGAACTCCGAGTCGACTGGTAAGGATCGACTCTATGATGAGCAGACTCAACCGGCAAGAGACCGATTAGCACTCGAGGGACCAGCCGGTTACGGTGAGGATACCGAACAGGCTGAAGAAGAAGTAGAGGAAGCTGAAACCGGAACCGGCCAAGACCCCGAATCAGATTTGGATGAAGAGCAAATGGAGGAGCCGGTTACCGAAGCCCGAAGACGGAGATATCCTCTAAGAGAGAGAAGGGCCCCCCAGAGATTTCCGGATGCAGAGCATGTTCTGTTGACCGATGAGGGGGAGCAGGAAAGCTTCGAAGAAGCGAAGGATGACACCCACAGCCGAAAATGGTTAAGTGCCATGTAGGACGAGATGGATTCCCTGCATGAGAACCATATGTACGAATTGGTGGAGTTGCCGAAAGGAAAGCGGGCACTCCGAAACAAGTGGGTGTACAAGTTGAAACCGGGAGATGCCGGCAACCCCCCGAGATACAAAGCCAGGATCGTGGTGAAGGGGTTCCAACAGAAGAAGGGCGTGGACTTCGACGAGATATTTGCCCCGGTAGTAAAGATGACCTCCATCCAGACGGTGCTGAGTATAGCAGCAAGCATGGACCTCGAGGTAGAGCAGCTGGACGTGAAGACGACATTCCTTCACGGCGACCTCGAAGAGGAGATCTACATGCAGCAACCGGAAGGTTTCGTGGAGAAAGGGAAGGAGCACCTGGTATGCCGGTTGAAAAAGAGCCTGTACGGACTGAAGCAGGCTCCCCAACAATGGTACCGGAAGTTCGACTCCTTCATGACCGATCAAGGGTACCACAAGACGCAGGCCGATCACTGCGTGTTTGTGAAGAAGTTCGAAGGAGGCGACTTCCTCATACTCCTTCTATACGTGGATGACATGTTGATCGTCGGACGGGACCAAGTCAAAATACAAATGCTGAAGAAGGCTCTCAACCGGACCTTCTCAATGAAAGACTTGGGTCCAGCAAGGCAGATGCTGAGGATGCACATCATCCAGAACCGGTCAGCGAAGCAATTATGGCTGTCACAGGAGAAGTACGTGACAAAGGTGCTTCACCGGTTCAACAGGTCAGATGCGAAACCGGTCGGATCGACACTTCCGGCAAACTGCAAGCTATCCGGTAAGCAAAGCCCGAAGACGAAAGCAGAGAAGGAGGATATGATGAAGATTCCATATGCCTCTGCCATCGGGAGCTTGATGTACGCTATGGTGTGTACCCGACCGGATATAGGATACGTGTCATGAACAGTACTGAGACAGAGAAGGAATTAGTACTAAACGAAGGATTAGTACTATGAGAGGTGTGGAACTTCTTCGAGAGAAGGAAGAAGTGAGCGAGACAGAGAGAAAGAGAGAGAGAGAGAGAGAGAGAGAGAGTGATGATAAGAAAGATATTTATTATATGAAGAGAATATACAACGGTGGCTAAGAAGGCTTAAGACTGGCGTTGAACCAATTTGGTTCAACATAATGCCTAGTGCCCTCTTTTATAGTGTTTTCAGGAGTAATCCTGAAGCTTCTAGAATGTTCCAGAGAAATCTGGAATATACACTAATTTCCTATAATAAAATGTAAATGAAAATAATATCCTACGTATTACAATAGATGGTCTAATGGTCAAGAGCTCGACCCATATAACCTAAGGTCATGGGTTCGAGTCTTGCCATATCATGACACTATCCCCCCTTTAAAACGACGAGTGTCACGAGTCGTCTTGGATTGAGGACCCGGTTTGTGTGGATATTGACGATGGAAGTCTTCAAGAAGAGCACGAGCATTGGTTACATTCTCGATCGGTTCCCAAGTACGTTCGCTGGGACTATAGCCTAGCCAATCGACTAGATAGTAGAGCTTGTTGCGAACAATCTTGGAATCAAGAATGGCGGCAACCTCGTACTCTGGCCCATCTTCAAGCTCGATCGGGGGTGGAGGTTGGATAAGACGTTCTGGGATGGTGCTCTCGTGGTAGGGTTCGAAGAGAGAACTATGAAACACCGGATGTATCCGAAGTTGAGGAGGTAGATCGAGACGAAAAGCAACATCATTAATCTTTCCAATAATACGGAAAGGACCTAATCGCCGATAATCCAACTTCTCACATGGGCGAGTAGTCTTGATGTGTCGTCGCAGCAACCACACCCGATCTCCAATATTGAAACTAGATGGAAGTCGATGACGATCCGCGTAGACCTTGTGTGTTTGTTGAGCTTGCTGGAGATGAGTAGATAAATCCGCTTGTATCTTGCGTAACCGCTCCAAACGATCCTCCGCGCACGGATTTGTGGACACCTCTGGGGTTTCAAGTACACTCCACCGGGGGTGACATCCCGTATAAGCATAAAATGGCGTAACTTTAGTGGATGCGTGGATAGAGTTGTTATAGGCAAATTCGGCGAAGTGGAGAATATCTGCCCAGTCGTCCTGATGATAGCTGAGAAAGCACCGCAGATACTGCTCCAACGTTTGATTTGTTCGTTCAGCTTGGCCGTCAGTTTGTGGGTGGTAGCCGGAAGAGAGGTTACAAGTGACCTTGAGCATGTTAAAAAGGTGCTTCCAGAATTTTGACACGAACTGGGGTCCACGATCGTTGATGATACTATCGGGGAGTCCATGATGCCGACATACTTCACGCATGACAATTTCGGCAGTGTCTTCACTGGAGATCTCCTTAGTACATGGCAAGAAATGAGCCATCTTCGTATATCGATCGACCACCGTTAGAATCGCATTGAACCCCTTAGAGACTGGAAGATCTGTGATGAAGTCTAGAGCAATGGATTGGCACGGCTTGCTTGGAATTGATAATGGTTCTAATAAACTATATGGATGATGCATTGGCATTTTCGCTCTGCAACATGTATCACAAGTCCGAACAAAATCCTTGACAAATTGTCGCATACAGGGCCACCAGAATGATCGTTGTACTAAATGTAATGTTTTAGTACTACCAAAATGCCCAGCTGTATATGTGTCATGACAGTTTTGTACTACTCGAAGGCGGCAAGAACCATTAGGAACATACAAAAGTTCTTTAAAGAAGAGTAATCCATCATGGTATTTGAATTGCCGATAGTCCGTACCTGGTGGTTGCGACTGTGAACACGACGCTCGAGAGGGATCAATTTGTGCTAATATAGCTTGGGCGAACGCATCTGTCTTCAAGTCTTCACACATGGTATCGATAACGCGGGAATCCATAGGCATGTCAAAGATTTGTGTTGCTTGTAATCGTGCCGGTCCCAAGATGACTTGTTTTTGGTTATCGAAGGCTGGCTCGCCGGGACGGGGTGCTAGATACGAACGCCGTGATAATGCATCTGCCTTCCCTTGGTGCCTCCCCGGACGATATGTAATTTTGAAGTCGAAACGCGTGAGGAAGTGGGCCCACCGAGCTTGACGTCGATTCAACACACGAGCATCCTGAAAGTAGGCAAGATTCTTGTGGTCACTAAATACGGTGACTGGATGAGAGGATCCCTCCAGAAAATGCCTCCATTGCATAAAAGAATCCACTATTGCCAATAGCTCCTTATCATGGATTTCGTAGTTGATTTCGGCGGCATCAAACTTGCGTGAGTGAAAAGCCACAGGATGTAGCTTTTCATCATTCCCCTGTTGTGACAGAATGCTCCCCAATGCAAAATCCGATGCGTCAGCTTCGATAATGAATGGTTTCTCCGGATCGACATGAGCTAGAATTGGAGCCGATGTAAATGCTTTTTTAAGACTCTCGAAAACCATGTCCGTTTCTTCAGACCAGATGAACGGTTGTCCCTTCCTGGTAAGTTGTGTGAGAGGTAGAACGATCTTTGAGTAATCCTGTATGAACTTCCGGTAAAAATTGGCAAAGCCTAAGAAGCATTGCACATCCCGTACCAAACGCGGAGTCTGCCATTCTACCACCGTTCTGACCTTAGCTGGGTCCATGGAGATGCCTTCTGACGAAATGATGTAGCCGAGAAATTCCACTTGGTTGCACCCGAAACTACATTTTTCTAGCTTTGCATACAGACCATGTTCTCGAAGTCGTTTTAGTACTAATAGTACATGAGAATCATGTTCTTCTTGGGTCTTTGAATAAACCAGTAGATCATCCAAATAGATGATCAAACAATCATCCAATAGATCTCGGAATATATCATTAGCCATGTGCTGGAAGACTGTCGGCGCATTAGTGGGGCCGAACGGCATGACAGTATACTCGAAGTGCCCATATCTGGTGCGAAACGCGGTCTTCCATTCGTCTCCTGGTCGGATCCGTACGAGGTTATATGCTCCCCGTAAGTCGATCTTCGTGAAGAACCTGGCACCATTGATCCGTTCTAAAAGACTTGAGATAAGGGGAAGAGCATACCTATTCCTGATTGTAACCTTATTCAAGCCACGGTAATCTACAACGAGACGAAGCGATCCATCTTTTTTCTTGACGAAGAAAATGGGCGCACCGGCTGGAGATTTCAAATGCCGAATGAAACCATTTTCCAAATTCTCCTCTATATAGGCCCGAAGGACTTCCAGCTCGGTTGGTGACAAATTGTAGATCGGTCCCCATGGCGGCTCTTTTCCCGGTTGTAAATCGATGGGGCAATCGTACGGTCGATGATGAGGAAGTGTGTTGGCTTGTACTTTATCGAACACATCGGTGTAATGGCGATACTTCTCGGGAAGTTGAACGGTGGATTCTTCTTTAGTGGTGTTGGAGGGGTTTACTGATATTGAAAAGAGGAACATTTCCTCCTTGTGCCCTTCTTTACGCAACTGACGTAGCGAAATGGTTGCCATCTTCTGAGTTGACCCTTGGGTTTGTCGACACCGGATTTCTCTTGTTCTCCAATCTATGTCAGGGTTATGTAACTCAAACCACGGTAGTGCAACAAATTGGTATCAGAGCACGGTAACACATAAAATGGAAGGCGGCGGTAGTGGGCCTCCGGGCATGATGGTGTTGAACTCACAGAACTACGCCGACTGGAAGATAAAGATGGAAGACCTTCTCATCGTCCGAGACCTGTATGAACCGATCGACAATGCCGAGATACCCAAGGGGGTAATAGAGTCGGAGTGGAAGCTCCTGAACCGGAAAGCCGTAGCGACGATCCGGCAATATGTCGATGTAAGCGTTCTACAACATGTGGCGAATGACACCAACGCATATGAGATGTGGAAGAAGCTGTCGGGCCTCTACGAGAGGAAGAATGCGTTGAACCGAACCTCCCTGATGAGGAAGATAGTGAACCTCAAGTACCGGGACGACGAGAATATGGTGGAACACGTGAGCACGTTCATGGGATTCGTGAACCAGCTTGCGGCGGTCAAGTTCCCGTTGGAGGATGCAATGCAAGCCATCATTCTGATGTGTACATTGCCGGAAAGCTGGGAGAACTTGGTGGTGACTCTCAGCACCTCCTGCACCGAAGATAACTTGTCTCTACAAACGGTAAAGACAAGCATTTTGAACGAAGAAGCGCGTCGGAGAGATAAAGAACCGGTTTCCGATCCGAAGATGCTGCTTACCGAATCGGATCGGGGAAGACAATGGAACCGGAGTCCGCAAAGACGGGAGAAGTCGGGGACCCGGTCGCAGTCAAGAGGAAGACCCACATGCTTCCACTGTGGGAAGCCGGGGCACTTCCGGAAGAATTGTCGGCATTACCGAAAGGACAACGGAGCCGACGACACCGATTCGAAGAAGTCACCGGAGAGAAACGGTCCATACCGGGGAGCCACGGACCGGAGAGGTCCGGATTGGCGAGGGCAGGGCCGGAAAGGAACGACGGCACTCGCGGCAAGTGAAGAAGAGATAATGCTCATTACCGAAGAGACGGAGCTGAACCTTGCCGGTGAAGAGATGACCTGGGTGGTCGATTCCGGAGCGTCGTTCCACCTGACCCCGGAAAGAAGATACTTCTCATCCTACACAGCCTGTGAGCACGGCTGTGTCCGGATGGGAAATGAAGGCACATGCCGGATTGCCGGCATAGGAGACGTGTGGCTGATGACATCAACCGGATGCAAGATGCTGCTGAAAGATGTTCGACATGTTCCGGAGGTCCGATTGAACCTGATTTCGGCCGGGAGGCTAGACGATGAAGGCTACACAGGTAGCATCCGGAACGGTGTCATGAAGTTCAGCAAAGGGAGCCTGATAGTGGCTCGGGCCCGGAAGGTCAATACACTGTACCTGATGAATTCCCGGCTATGTCCGGAGGAGCTGAACGTGGCAGCCGACACTGCCGGTGAGCTGTGGCACAAGAGACTGTGCCACATGAGTGAGAAGGGGATGAAGAGGCTTGCCGATGACAACCTGATACCGGTAAAGCACGTACACCTGGGGAAGTGTACCGACTGTCTGGCCGGTAAGCAAAACCGGACCTCCTTCCACTCAAGGCCACCGACGAGACGTAGCGCACCATTGGAGTTGGTACACACTGATGTGTGTCAGGTAGAAACGAAGTCACATGGCGGAGCCCAGTACTTCGTAACATTCATAGATGACCATAGCCGGAAGCTGTGGACGGCACCGTTGAAGACAAAGGACCAAGTATTGTCCGTCTTCAAAGAACTCCACGCGAGAGTGGAAAGAGAATCCGGCAAGAAGCTGAAAGCGATACGAGCGGATAACGGAGGGGAATACCGGGGGCAGTTCGCAGAGTACTGTCGCTCGAAGGGAATCCAGCTCGAGTTTACTGTGCCGAAGACGCCGGAACTGAACGGGCTGGCCGAGAGGATGAACCGGACCATAATGGAGAGGGTCCGGAGTATGCTAGCACATGCGAAATTACCCAAGGGATTTTGGGCTGAGGCAATGTCGACGGCGACGTATGTGATAAATAGATCACCCTCAGTACCTTTGGACGGAGACACGCCGCAGAAAGTGTGGACCGGTAAGGAAGTGTCCTACCGGCATCTGAAGGTGTTCGGGTGTCTCGCATACGTGCATGTGGCAAAGGACCGGAGAGGAAAGTTAGATCCAAAGACCCGGCCATGCATATTCCTCGGTTACGGCGACGACGAGTTCGGCTACCGAGTATGGGACCCGGTCGACAAGAAGATATTCAGGAGTCGAGATATCATCTTCATGGAGGACAAGACACTCGCCGACTGGGAGTCGGAGAAGAAGATGAAGAGCTCCAAGTCGACTGGTGAGGATCAACTCTACGAAGAGCAGTCCCGACCGGCAAGGGACCGGTTAGCACTCGAGGATCCGGCCGAAGACGGTGAAGAAACAGAACTGGCCGAGGAAGATGAAACTGATACCGGAACCGGCCCCGATCCCGAAATGGATTCGGATGAAGAGGAAACGGAGGAGCCGGTTACCGAAGCTCCGGAACGGAGATATCCTCTAAGAGAGAGAAGGGCCCCCCGGAGATTTCCGGAACCAGAGCACGTGCTGCTAACCGACGAGGGGGAGCCGGAGAGCTTTGAAGAAGCAAAACTTGACACCCATTGCCGCAGGTGGTTAAGTGCCATGCAGGAGGAGATGGATTCTCTGCATGAGAACCACACATATGAACTTGTGGAGTTGCCGAAAGGAAAGCGGGCACTTCGAAACAAGTGGGTGTTCAAGCTGAAACCGGGAGATGTCGGAAACCCCCCGAGATACAAAGCCAGGATCGTAGTGAAGGGGTTCCAGCAGAAGAAGGGCGTCGACTTCGACGAGATATTTGCCCTGGTAGTGAAGATGACCTCCATCCGGACGGTGCTGAGCATAGCGGCAAGCGTGGACCTCAAGGTAGAACAGATGGACGTGAAGACGACATTCCTTCACGGTGACCTCGAAGAAGAGATCTACATGCAGCAACCGGAAGGATTCGAGAAGAAAGGGAAGGAGCACCTGGTATGCCGGTTGAAGAAGAGCCTTTACGGACTGAAGCAGGCTCCCCGGCAATGGTACTGGAAGTTCGACTCTTTCATGACCGACGAAGGCTACCACAAAACGCAGTCCGATCACTGCGTGTTTGTGAAGAAGTTCGAAGGAGGAGACTTTCTAATACTCCTCCTGTACGTGGACGACATGTTGATCGTCGGACGGGACCAGGCCAAGATACGGATGCTGAAGAAAGCGCTTCACCGAACTTTCTCAATGAAGGACCTGGGTCCGGCGAGGCAAATACTAGGGATGCACATCATCCGGGACCGGAAGAAGAAGCAGTTGTGGCTGTCACAGGAGAAGTACGTGACAAAGGTGCTTCACCGGTTCAACATGTCGGAAGCAAGACCGGTCGGGTCAACCCTCCCGGCAAACTGCAGGATGTCCAGCAAGCAAAGCCCCAAGACAAAGGGTGAGAAGGAGGACATGATGAAAGTACCATATTCCTCTGCCGTCGGAAGCTTGATGTACGCAATGGTGTGTACAAGACCGGACATAGGATATGCAGTCGGAGTGGTGAGCCGGTACATGAGCAATCCCGGCAAAGAGCACTGGAACGCGGTCAAGTGGATACTCCGATACCTAAAGGGCACGACAAACGTGTGCCTCCGATTCGGCTCCGGTAAGCCCGAACTCGACGGCTTTACCGATTCGGATATGTCGGCTGATGCAGATACCAGCCGGTCCACATCAGGGTATGTGATGACGTATGCAGGGGGAGCTGTTTCGTGGCAGTCGAGGCTGCAGAAGACGGTTGCGTTGTCAACTACGGAGGCGGAGTACATGGCGGCTGTTGAAGCCGGCAAGGAAATAATATGGATGAAGGACTTCATTAGAGAGCTCGGTATCCGGCAGGAGGAGTACCGACTCTACTGCGACAGTCAGAGTGCCATCCACCTTGCGAAGAATGTGGCCTATCACTCCCGGATGAAGCACATCCAACGTAGATACCACTGGATCCGGGAAAGGATAGAAGACAAGGACTTCGTGTTGACGAAGATCCACACGGACGAGAACGGGTCGGATATGCTGACCAAGGTACTCACACCCGACATGCTGGAAGCATGCCGGAAGAGGATCAGATTGGAGAGACATCCCATGCCGAAGTGAAGGGGGAGTTTGTTGGGATTTCGGTCCCTCCGGATGGGATGTCCGGAGATGAATGACGGCAATCCCGATTACAGTTACGGTCCCGGCTACGGAGCCGGATGATGAATGTACCCGGAGCGAGATCCGGATGCGGGGACATATTTGTGAATATGTTTGCCAAGGGCCCTTGAGGCTATATTTGTAAATAGCCCGAAAGTCATATGCGTATAAATATGACTTAGGGCAAACAGTTTTATGTTGTTGCTCATTTTATGTTTTCAGCCGAGAGAGCGAAGTGAGAGCAGCCGAGAGAGAGAGAGAAAGGAAGAGGTCGACGCCTCTGTGTATTACCGCCGCCTGTGGCGAAGACAGTGAGCTCAAGGTTGTTGCCTTGTAGCTTCACCATTGTACATCTCTGTGTATAGTGATAGTTGGAGTTTGAGGACTCCCGTGGTTTTTCCCATTTAGGGTTTTCCACGTAAAACACCCTGTGTACTCTTCTCTCTATTGTCTTCGTGCACTTTGTATTTCCCGTTTTCTGTGAGTTGATCCTATTCCTCGGTTTGTGACCGAGCGCTGTTTTGCAATAGGTAGTCCTAAAACTATAGGATGTTCTGGGATACTAATAATATTAAATGATACTACACATTCTAAGTTATCTAGGACAATATTAATGGGCTCTGACTCTTCTAGGATATTTCCGGAAGCAATGGGACGTCCATCAATGACTACTACAGAGGCTGGACACTGGAGTTTTCTCAGGGATATCTTATGAGCTTGAGCAAATTTCTTATCCATAAAGCAAGAGTTAGCTCCGGAATCTAGGAGTGCTAGGACATGTACTGGAGGGGTACTTTTAGTACTAACTATTACTTGGGCTACGAACACATCACTAACTTGCTTAGAGGGAATGGAACCACTAATGGGCTGCACAGATCTAGGGCTGTCCAACCAAACGGCTCCTATTTTGGCTGGACTTAGTCGTTTAACTCTTCTTCTAACTGACTAAGGACATCAAATTTGTTTGCTAGATCTGGGATATTAGTACTATTAGGACTATCAGATATCCCTACTGAAATAGGCTCGGATTTAGTACAATTAGAACTAGCGACTATTTGGTTTACCTGTCTTCTTGACCTATGGGGGCAATTTATTGCGATATGTCCTGGTCCACCGCAGTAAAGACATAGTCGATTTGTACGGTGTCGCTGCTTTTCTTCTTCGGATAATGGCCCTCGACGACGTGTAGTGTCAATCTCCATCGGAGTCGGAGTATTCGCTGGAGACGCATTATATGTCTCCCTCGGAAAAGGTCTTGCTACCACTGAGGCGTAGGTGGGCTCTGATCTTGCCCTCGGCATCTGTAGCTGTCGTTCCGAACGTCGCCGAATTTTGTTGATTGCGGTCCTGATGCTGTCAGTATCTCCGAAACATGCTTTAAACTCACCTAGAAACTCTTCAAAATTGTTGAGTAACGGAGATTCTTTTTCTAATAGTGGAGCGAACCATGACAACGCTGAGCCACTTAACAAAGTGCCTACTAAACCCACTCGTGATGCATCGGTGGGATATCGGGAAGGATGCATTTGAATAACTAATCGTACCTGGTTAAGGAACCCTCTAAACTGCGATCGCGTTCCATCGAACTTCGTGGGAAGGCCAATCTTAGGTTCTTTATGAATCCCTTGTGTTCCGGGCCCATGTTGTTGCATCGCTACGATGGTGGCTTCGAGTTGTTGCACGCGTAACGCAAGTTCCCCATGTTGTTGTTGCGTTTGCTGCTTTTCTAAGGAGATTTGCTGAAGATCCCCCAGCAACCGTTGGTTTTCTTGTTCCAAAGCATGGAACTTCTCCTTCAAGCATTGGAATTCTGAGAAAACAGATTGATATTCTTCAGCGCTAACAGTGGCCATGGGATGAAAGAAAAGAGGAATAAAAGATTAGTAGGAAATGAGAGAGACAGAAGGCAGAAAATTGGTTCAAACTGTCATGAACAGTACTGAGACAGAGAAGGAATTAGTACTAAACGAAGGATTAGTACTATGAGAGGTGTGGAACTTCTTCGAGAGAAGGAAGAAGTGAGCGAGACAGAGAGAAAGAGAGAGAGAGAGAGAGAGAGAGAGAGAGAGAGAGAGAGAGAGTGATGATAAGAAAGATATTTATTATATGAAGAGAATATACAACGGTGGCTAAGAAGGCTTAAGACTGGCGTTGAACCAATTTGGTTCAACATAATGCCTAGTGCCCTCTTTTATAGTGTTTTCAGGAGTAATCCTGAAGCTTCTAGAATGTTCCAGAGAAATCTGGAATATACACTAATTTCCTATAATAAAATGTAAATGAAAATAATATCCTACGTATTACAATAGATGGTCTAATGGTCAAGAGCTCGACCCATATAACCTAAGGTCATGGGTTCGAGTCTTGCCATATCATGACAATACGCAGTCGGAGTAGTGAGCCGGTTTATGAGCAATCCCGGCAAGGAGCACTGGAACGCAGTCAAATAGATACTCCGGTATTTGAAGGGCACTTCAAATATGTGTCTCCGATTCGGCTTCGGAAAACCTCAACTCGACGGCTTTACCAATTCGGACATGTCGGCTGATGTGGATACAAGCCGGTCTACATCCGGGTATGTAATGACATATGCAGGGGGAGCTGTTTCGTGGCAATCGAGGTTGCAGAAGACGGTTGCATTGTCAATCACGGAGGCAGAGTACATGGCAGCTGTGGAAGCCGACAAGGAAATATTATGGATGAAGGACTTCATCGGAGAGCTCGGTATCCAGCAAGAGGAATACCGACTCTATTGCGACAGTCAAAGTGCCATCCACCTTGCTAAGAATGCGGCCTACCATTCCCGGACGAAGCATATCTAGCGAAGGTATCACTGGATCCGGGAAAGAGTAGATGACCAGGAGTTCGCACTGACGAAGATCCACACGGCCGAGAACGGGTCAGATATGCTGACCAAAGTGTTGACACCCGACAAGCTGGACGCATGCCGAAAGAGGATCAGACTGGTAAAACACCCCATGCCGGAGTGAAGGGGGAGTTTGTTGGGAGACAGGTCCCTCCGGATGGGAAGGGAGAAGAACAGTGTTGATGAACAAACTCGGCCTCGGCCGAAACCGGATGAGGAGTACCCGGCTACGGAGAGCCGGATGGTGCAGACCCGGTATGAACCGGATGAGGAGTACCCGGCTACGGAGAGCCGGATGGTGCAGACCCGGTATGAACCGGATGAGGAGTACCCGGCTTCAGAGAGCCGGTATGAACCGGATGAGGAGTACCCGGCTACGGAGAGCCGGATGGTGCAGACCCGGTATGAACCGGATGTAGAGACATATTCATAAATATGTTTCTGAGAGTCCATCAAGGCTATATTTGTAAATAGCCGAAAAGTCGTATTAGTATAAATATGACTTAGGGCAAACTTTTAGTTTTTTTTTGTTGTTATTTTCTTGTTGGTGCAAGAAAAGAGAGAGTGCGTGACTGTACAGAGAGTGAGGGAGAGAAAGAGGTCGCTGCCTCTGTTGTAACCGCCATCTGTGGCGAAGATCATGAGCACGAGGTCATTGCCTCCGTGAACTCACTGTTTGTACATTCCAACATAGTGATAGTTTGCAGCCTGTGGGCTGCCGTGGTTTTTTTCCCTAGTTTGGGGTTTTCCACGTAAACCTCCTGTGTATCTTCCTCTTTTTTGTGTTGTGTTTCATTTCCCGCTTTCTGTGTATCATTCTAAGCTCGGTTGTGGCCGAGCGTTGCGCATAAGGAGCGTTGAGTTCCCGTCATGCCGAACGATATTGCAAACTTTTGCGCAACACGCAACGGGGATTCAAAGGAAGTTTTGGCATTCGAGTCGGCATCGAACAACAACGAGCAGAGCATCCACTCGAACTACAGATCTAGTCAAGACACTCTGGACAAGCCAGAGGAAGACGGATCCAAGCACACACTAGAGTTGGAAACTTCGTTACTAACACCGGCGGAACAAGAAATTCTAGTTCCAACATCACCGACTAAGGTAGTTGATCCAATGAGGCTAGAAGAAGTGGTTCCGGAACAACCGGAGGAGGAAGACAACCAGATGCCGACACAACTGGATAACGAATCCGTACCAGAATTGGAACGGGCCGAAGAAGAAGAAAACATTTCATGCCCATACCCCAAGTACCATGACGAACCGAACGTGGAGGCACACATCTATGCCTTTTTATAGACATTGGAGGACAACCATGTCTCAAAGTGGCTAATAGAAGCGAGAGCTAGTTGGATGGTTCTATACTACGTGCCAAGAAGCAAGCGAAATTGTATCACAATTTATCATCTTATTCTAGACGTTGCACAACCAAGTGACAAGGGCACCCCTGGAGGATGAAATTAAGGAAGTATTTCTCGCCGCTCTCTGGGAGCCACTACAGACTATGTTAGCAGTGTTAGATTTCCGGTCGAGTACAATTGACGAGGTCATTGATCGGGTGCTCAATATGGATAGGGCCTAGAATGGTAATTATATGGTAATGGGAACTTCAGAAGAGAATCCCAAGATAGTGCCGCTATTCGAGGTGGACGTTGTCGTATGAATCTTCTCACACTATGTAAAAATAATAATAATAATAAAATAAGTACATTATATTAGCTTAATGGCATGTTATAGAAGATAGATGTTTGAGAAGATAGGGAAAATAGAACTATTATTTATCCCACATAGATAGGCAACTTAAGGCCCTGGCTATATAAGCACTTTGAAACCCCCCATTTTCATTTGTGCTAAGAGAACTTTGGCCACTTTGTCTTGATGGATGATGCTGGCCAAGTTCCCAAAAACCGGAAATCGGTCAGTAAGCAAAATCGGAAACCGATCGGTAAGCAAACCTCGAAACTGGCTAGTAAGAAAACAGGAAATCGGTTGGTAAGCAAAATCGGAAACTGGCCGGTAAGCAAAACCGGAAATCGGTTGGTAAGCAAAATCGGAAACTGGCCGGTAAGCAAAACCGGAAACCGGTCGGTAAGCAAAACCGGAAATCGGTCGGTAAGCAATACGAAACCGGCCGGTAAGCAAATCGGAACCGGTGAAATCGGCAATTGGATGATGTCGAAAATCGGGCAGATCCGACAACCGGCGACGGCCAACCGGACAGACGATAGGATCATGTGGCTAATTAAAGTGAAGTGAAGGGAACAACAGTAAAGGTCATGTGGACGGTCGCATGCAACTAAAAGCAAAAGCCATGCAACTAAAAGCAAAAGCCATGCAACTAAAAGCAAAAGCTATGCAACTAAAGTAGAGGCCATGCAACAAAAAGTGGACATGTGATGATCAACGAAGAACTCCATATATATATATATTTTTGTTTTCCTACACTCATATGCTCTCTCCATATTATCTTAATGTTTTTTCTTTTCCTTCTGAGCTCCCTTATCTTATCGAAGCCAAGAACCCTAAATTTCCTTACGGAAGTCATAAACCGTAATTTCCCCTACGGAAGCCATATAATTTTCCTATCGAATCCGTTGTCGCGTTGTTACGCGCTTGTGAGGAGAAAGGCGGGAACACGGGGGCCTTGGACTAGGGAGTGACTGAGCGTAGGAAGTCGTACTTCACCGTTTCCGAGGCATCTCATGATCACACCGGAAGCAACCGAAGGGAGAGAGAGAAAGAGAGGGAGCGCGCGCTTGACACTGACTCACGCACACACACACACACAGGCCGACTCAACTCACGCCCTTATGTACAGGAAACGCAGGAAAGGGGAAGCACCCGACACCAGCAGAGACACGAATATACACAGATAGACGCAAAGGTATATATATAAAAGGAAGAATACATTCCGGGCTTTGAGCCGGACCAAGGTAGGTTACAATAGTTGTCAGCTTCCAAGCCGCCGGTCGGGGAGCTCACGGGCTTGTCGCGTCGAGCGGGGTCTTGCGCAGGAGACGAGCTGAAGCCAACCCTAAGTGAACACGAAGGGGGAAGAAGAAGAAGAAGAAGAAGAAGAAATGTCACTAACCCTAAATCTAATGGTATACCCTCTAACGCAAAATGGGCAACCCCTTCACAAAGGGCGCTCCCTTCCTTTTATAGAACAAGGAGAGGGATGTGTTACAATGTGGGATAAATCTCGACTTACATGGGATCGTCTGTCCCGACTTGACTACTCTTCAGTGCCCTAAAGGCGCCCTCGTTATTCACACTAAATGTACATGGGTGCGTACACACGTTGCACCCCGCCGATGTAACCAATGTTTCCCGGTTTCCGCCTCTGGCCGAAATTCTTCACGACATCCGCCCCCACCTAACCGCACGTCCACCGGTACGTGCCAAATCCAGTGAAGGGTGGGAGATTTCGGTCGGTGAGAAACCGGTCTTCCGTGATCCACATCCCGACTCGATGCCGGTTTGATCCGTCGGCTTTGATTCTTCCTTCGCGCTTACCTCCTCGTAGGCTCGTTCGTCCCGTCGATGGGTCCTCTGCCGCGATCTCCGTAGTACGCGTACTTCCGTTGGCCCTTGTTCGGCCGTATGAACGCTTTAGAAAGTAGCGTGCGGAAGCAAGTATGAAGACAAATTAGAGGAAGGAAACACATGTTCAATGGAGAGCTTGGACTTACACGGTATACGCAGGAGAGACAGAGAGAGTAGACACAAACAACTATATTCAACAATAATACTCAGTCTGTACATAAGACGTGCTCCGTGAACACTTTTATACAAGTCCTGGAAGGAGTGACCGAAGTACTGACAATACTTCAATGCTCATTAAGAGCTCCTACACTAACTCCCAAATATATTCCTTACGGAATATCTTTCCTAACGACCTCCCGGTTTACGCACTCGGCCTAACCGATCGGTCCCAACCGATCCGGTTCTCGGCTTCTTCAGCCGATCCGGCCGATGTTGAGCTTGTCTCTCAACAAACGCCCCGCTTCCCGCCGTATGCCCGATGTCCTCCGTTTGAGGCACGCCTGTAGTGGCCCGCTTGGCCTCCATTGACCATTCGTGATGTCCTGATTGTCGTCCCATGTTGTTTCGCGTTGCCTTCGTCCTCTCGCTGCCACCTTCCTTCTCCATGGTCTTACATCGCCACGTCGGCTCGAACCGCCATGGTGTCCGGAATAGTGTGGAGGATCCCTTTCTGGCCTTCTACGCGCTACCTCCGAACCGCGCAACCTATCTCCGTGCTTGCCTTTCCGCTCTGGCACCTCCGTGCGCCACATACCCTTGTCCGTTGTTTGGCACTGCCTGTGCCGTACTCCGGTTCATTGCACGCCTTGTTGGCCCCTTTCCCGGCCAGATCGTGCATCGCCGCTCACCCGCATACTGGTGTTCTCCGCATCCGAGGAACACCCCGTAGTAGCCCGCTTGGCCCTTCCTGTCTTCGTGCTGCTGCAACAGGTCTTGAGTCTTCCGCTTGCCGTCGTCCCCTCGCCCCCACCAGCTTGTCATCCCGGCTTGCCGTGTCAGTCTTCGCTACTTTGACGGAGCTACCGAGATCTACGAAGCGAGTGTGGAGGATCCTCCTCCGGCCTCTCTTGCCATCCCCTGACTCCAACCCTGTGCAGTCCACTAGGCACTTGTCACCTCGTTCTCGGCACCTCCCTTGTGCCGTCTTCCGCTTCCTTTGTTTGGCACTGCCCGTGCTGAACACTGTCCCGTAGTCACGCTTCGATCCGGCCCGCGATGGCCACTTGCGAGACTCTTGTTCCGTCCTAGGTGTGCCTTTCCGGCCCGACACACCTCCTCGTGTTTGCCCCTACCGGCTCCTTCCGAAACCTCGTGTCGTCGGGTCCCGTTCCCTGCCGCCACCAACCTTCTCTCTCGGTGTCATGTTGCCACCTTAGCCGAACTGCCGGAGTCTCTGGTTAAGTGTGGGGATCCCGTAGGACCGGACTTCCTTTCGCTCACTGACCTTGCCGGAAGGTCCGATTCGGTTCGTAGCCGCACTGCCGGCCTGATACCTTCTTTCTCTGCTTGCGTCGTCCAGTCACGTTCACCTATTGCCACCGTCCCTTCCTATACGCCGGCTCTCGGGCCGACCGCCGGATCGGTGTGAGGATCTCCGTCGCCCTTTTCCTTCGTCACCTCACCGCCACCGTCAGTATCTTGGTCTTACATCGACCGCGTTGCCGACTGCCGAAGTCTCTAGAACCGGTGTGAAGGATCCTCCTTGGGCCCTCGATTTGTCTTCCTGACCCTGTCTTGGGTCGTCCTTTTCCGCATGCCGAGAGGGTGTTTTGTTCCGCACCCTCTCCCGTGGTACCGACGTACCGTCTCCTCGGCCTCTCCGTAGGCCTGCTCTCTTCCTCCCTCCCGGAATGGTCATCCGGGAGTCCGCTCCGCCCGATTCTCGTCCTGGTCCGTTCGTCCTTCTCCGTATTGTTGGGTCCCGTTCTCCTGTTGCCACCGATCTCTCCTATAGGACTCACGCCGGCACTCGGGCCGGCAACCGGATCGGTGTAAGGAACTCCATAGGACCGGCTTTCATTCTCTTGTTCTTCTCCCTTCCAACTCCCAACCTTTGCCCAATCGGTTTTTCTCCCCATGTAAAAGAGGGCGGTTCGTCCTGCACCCTATCCCGTATCAGCACCTTTATGCCGATTCTGGCCCCGATCGAACAATCCACGACCGGATTACGCTCCATCCGAATCAGAATGTCGATCTTCTCGTACCGCTTCCGTCCTCGGCGTCCTCGCAAGCCGTTCCCCATCCATCTTCGCTGGCATCGTGCCAGGACTCCTCGGTGCCGCCATCCATCTCCTCGGTCTTACATGGGCTTACGGGCCCGAATGCCGAGTTCTCCGGAATCGGGTCCGTGGGCTTTCGTCCGCTCCTTCCCCGTATCGTCTCGCTGGTGACTCTTGGTCTTTCGCCACCGCCTTGGTCGCGCCCCGGTGGGTCTTTACCGATGCTACCCACTGGTCGAAGTCGTGTCGTCCCCGGCTCTTCCGCCGTCCTCCATATGCCTTCAGGAACGCCTCTTCGAAGGCCTCCCACGAACTATGAGCCTCACGGAGCTCCTTTACTTCCGCATGCATCCGGACAGCTACGACCCGACAGAAGAACTCCAGCCTCAACGCCTCGTCTACGCCGTGCTCCTCCATTTCCGCGTTGTAGGCTTTCAAGTAGGATGGGACTTTGTCCACGTTGAAACGACTAACTCTTTCGACCACTCGCTCAACTTCTTGTTGCGCTGCTTCTCGCCTCATCACCACTCGTGCCGACTCCAACACCACTTCGGCCACCATCTCCGCGAGGTCGTCGTCTTCCGACTCTATCCTCCCTTGCCGCCTTTCATGTCAGGTTCACCAAATATGTCGCGTTGTTACGCGCGTGCGTGGAGAAAGGCGGGACCACGGGGGTCTTGGACTAGGGAGTGACGGAGCGTAGGAAGTCGTACTTCATCGTTTCTGGGGCATCCCAGGAGCACACCAGAAGCAACCAAAGGGAGAGAGAGAAAGAGAGGGAGCGCGCGCTTGACACCGACTCACGCACACACACACACACACATAGGCCGACCCGACTCACGCCCTTATGTACAGGAAACGTAGGAAAGGGGAAGCACCCGACACCAAAGGGCGCTCCCTTCCTTTTATAGAACAAGGAGAGGGATGCGTTACAATGTGGGATAAATCCCGACTTACATGGGATCGTCTGTCCCGACTTGACTACTCTTCGGCGCCATAAAGGCGCCCTCGTTATTCACACTAAATGTAGATGGGTGCGTACACACGCTGCACCTCGCCGATGTAGCCAATGTTTCCCGGTTTCCGCCTCTGGCCGAAATTCTTCAGGACACCGTATCTTAGTTTCTTCTAATCTATTATTCTAGTAATCTCCATAAGCTAAAACTTTTGTAATCCCAATCTTGGGATTGATTGTAATTTTTCTTTTCTATTTATTAATGAAATTTGTCAATCTTTCTCATTTTCCATTAATTGTTTTATATAAGCATACGAATTTGATATCTTCTTGTCGGAGACCCGAGGCCAGGGTCTTGCCTCAAAGTTCACGTATCCTCGTCGTATTTTCGCGACATCTTTGGTGAACCCGATGTGTAACGAGGCGGCAGGAGGATATCTTATGGAGGCATATAGATACAAAGAGCCGAAGAGATGCAAACTATACGAGTTCGACCAATGGGTATCATCATTAAAGACCCACCAAAGTGCCATGCATGCTTTCATTGAGTTCGAGTGTCGCTTTGCACAACTCTCGGAGCGGGATCAAAGATTGGGTGGGGTGGAGAAAGTCCGAATGTTCGTGAAATAGATAGACCGGATGGAAATGAATGCCATTGGAATCCGACTTGAAGATGACGATGGTGCAAATGGCCTCACAGAAGATTGGACGAAAGTGGAAACAATATGTCAACTGCACGATAAGAGGAAGACAAGATTCTCATCGGCAACAATACAACCCATGACGGATTGTGAAAGGAGGATGGGAAGCAACTACAAACTACCACCTAAAGAAGAAAACTCAAAGAGGGAAGGTTCAACAATACTCGACATAGAAGTCTTGATGGAAGACGCATTCAAGAACTTAAAGGCGCAAGTTGAGGCTGAAGAGAAGCTTCAAAAGGAGCAGAAACGGAAGCAAATGATGAGCGAGGAAGAAGAGGCCTCCCACCAAATGTGGATTAATGTTACGGTTGATACAAAGGCCCAAGTTCGGTACCACGATGTAACCACGGAAGAAGGTGTGGAACAAGAGACCTTCTCATCTTGCAAAGAAAGAATGACGAAGAAAGAAACCAATGAATTGAGGGTGGCGAATGTAACTTCAAGCGAAGGCAAATGTTTCGGAACACACATCGTGTCTGAAACATCAAGTGATGAAGGTGAAAGCATGAGCAAAGCTTGCATGATCAAGGGAGAGAAAAAGTGTGAGGCCGACATGATTGAGGAGATAGCCACGAAAAATGACATCGAGTCAGAGATGGCTATGAACGAGTCAATGGCGGATGGCCATGTCGAGACTTTCTCCACACTTGTTCCGGAGACTTGGGCAGATGCATTGGAAAGCAAACGTGAGACCCAAGAGGCGGAAGGTGGTGGCGAGGAAGTGAAGGCCAAAGCTAACACATGCAAAGAAGAGGGAGGCGTGAAGATGAAGAGGGTAGATGATGATCATGAAGAGACTTTCCCCACAAAAGTTCTTGAGACTTGGGCATTAACCGATGTAAGACCCAAGAGACAGAAGGTGGCGGCAAAGAAACAAAGGTCATAGCCAATGCGAACAACCATAAGGTGGAAGTGGCAAAGAGTAGCACGAGAAAGTCAATGCCAAACTACAAAATTCCTCCACACTCGTTTGAGAGACTTGGGCATTAACCGATGTAAGACCCAAGAGAAGGACGATGGCAGCGAGGAAGCAAGGGTTAAAGCCAATGTATGCAACAAGGAAGTAAAGCAAAGCAAAATGATGAAAGTCCATGTGTGCGACAAAGAGGTCAAGCAAAGCACGAATACAAAAGCTAATGTGTGCGACAAAGAGACCAAGAAAACCTTAAAAAGGAAAGATATGGGCCAAGTGGACCAAGCGGATATGAAAGATGTGATCACAAAACCTAATAAGGATAATACTAGTGTAGAAGTCATGGTCCACTCCAACACAAGAGTATATCACGGAAGTGGACAAAATGGGAAGCATACAATGTGGTCACTTAAGGACCTACAAGAGAGCATGTCGTTAAAGAATGGACCACTAAGAGTACTCAACAATAGTACTTCGATAAGGCCTTTGAAAGGCATGCATGAAACAAGAAAGGATGATAAAAGAAAGTTAAATGACCAAGGAGATGGTCGAGATGAAGGTGACACATGCATAAGGAGTAAGGCATTATGCTCAAGAGGAGCAAAGAGAGCCATGACAACCGGTCATGGAAATGCAAAGAGTGAACGGAGAATATGGTGGATCAGATGGCAATGGCGATTCGGGTACATCAATAAAAAAGTAAGTAATCAAAAGTGGAGCCTCACCAAAATTGGCACATACCGGTGTATGTGTAGGTTTGGTGGGGGTGAATCTCGTGTGAATCTTCTCACACTATGTCAAAAAATAATTAATAATTAAATAAGTACTTTATCTTAGCTTAATGGCATGTTATAGAAGATGGATGTTTGAGAAGATAGGGAAAATATAACTATTATTTATCCCACATAGATAGGCAACTTAGGACCCCTCATTTTCATTTGTGCTAAGAGCACTTTGGCCACTTTGTCTTGATGGATGATGGTGGCCAAGTTCCCAAAAACCGGAAATCGGTCGGTAAGCAAAATCGGAAACCGACCGGTAACCAAAACTAGAATTGGTCGGTAAGCAAAACCGGAACCAGCCGGTAAGCAAAACTGGAACTGGTTGGTAAGCAAACCTGGAAACTGGCCGGTAAGAAAACCGGAAACCGGTCAGTAAGCAAAACCGGAAATCAGCCGGTAAGCAAATCGGAACCGGCGAAATCGGCAATTGGATGGTGTCGGAAATCGGGTGGAACTGACAACCGGCCGGACAGATGATAGGATCATGTGGCTAATTAAAGTGAAGTGAAGGGAACTAAAGTAAAGGTCATGTGGACGGTTGCATGCAACTAAAAGAAAAAGCCATGCAACTAAAAATAGATGCAACTAAACGAAAAAGCTATGCAACTAAAAGTAGAGGCCATGCAACAAAAAGTGGACATGCGATGATCAACGGAGAACTCCATATGTATATATATATTTTTCATACACTCATATGCTCTCTCCACATTATCTTAATTTTTTTTTTTTCCTTCTGAGCTCCCTTATCTTATCGAAGCCAAGAACCCTAAATTTCCTTATGGAAGTCATAAACCCTAATTTCCCCTACGGAAGCCATATAATTTTCCTATCGAATCTGTATCTTAGTTTCTTCTAATCTATTATTCTAGTAATCTCCATAAGCTAAAACTTTTGTAATCCCAATCTTGGGATTGATTGTAATTTTTCTTTTCTATTTATTAATGAAATTTGTCAATCTTTCTCATTTTCCATTAATTGTTTAATATAAGCGTACGAATTTGATATCTTCCGGTCGGAGGCCCCGGGGTCTTGCCTCAAAGTTCACGTATCCTCGTCGTATTTTTGCGACATCTTTGGTCTTCGATAAGATAAGAGAGCTAAGAAGGAAAAAAAAATCATATCTTACTCATAACCGTAAATTTCCATACAGAAGCTATTCAACTCATAAAACCATAATCTCTTATCAAAGCCAAAAACCCTAATTTTCTATAGAATTCATATCTTAATTTCCTCAGTATCTATTACTCTAGTAATCTCCATTAACTAAACTTTTTGTAATCTCAATCTTGAGATTGATTGTAATCTTTCTTTCTCTTTATTAATGAAAATTGTCAATCTTTCTTATTTCGGCAAATTCTTAATCTATTTGATATTCTCTGGTTGGAGGCCTCGGGGTCCTGCCTCAAGTTCACGTGTCCTCGTTGTATTTTCGCGACAACGTACCAGAAGCAATCACGTTATACGTCATGAGTGCGCTTCATCCGGTTGGTGAAGCAGGACCCATGGCTAAGCTCGATCATCGTAGTACTCCAAAAAGAATCGAAAAATCCAGGTATGCGTGGATTACCGGAAATTGAATGCAGCCATTGTCATCAATGCGTCTCTACTCCCCTTCACAGATGGGGTACTGAATTGAATAACCAGGCACGAGGTGTATAGCCGCCATGATAGTTTCAGTGGTTATAACCAGATCCGGATACATCCTGATGACCAAGAAAAAGCGACATTTGTTACAAAATGGGGAGTTTTTGTCTTTGTGGTAATGATGTTTGGACTGAAGACCACACCGGCAATCTTCTAAAGAATTATAGTGGAAATATTTGGAGAATATATTTTGGCATTCCTGCAGGTGTTCCTAGACGAATTTGTCATGTACAGCCGAAAAATAGAACATTTAGCTTATCTTTGGTTGTGTCTAGAAAAATACTGGACTACCCATTGAGCTTAAATCCAGCAAAATGTGTATTCGGGGTCACCAATGGAGCATTGTTGGGCATATCATTAGTAAAGACGGCATTACGTTCGATATTTGGCGGATTTCGCAACCCCACTACAGACTACTGTTTCGGTGGATGGAGTAGGAGTATAAAGCGTATCAGGCGTTGAAGGTGATGTTATCACAAGCTCCGGTGGTCCAACAACCTGACTAGTCAAAAGATTTTCATGTATTTGTGGACGCGTCAAATGTGGCCATCGGTAGTGTGTTGATGCAACTTACGTCAGATGTGGCCGGTATACTATGCAAGTCGGAAGCTCTCCACGGCCGAACGGAATTATTCTAAGACGGAATGGGAAGCCTTGGGAATGATATACAGAGTGACGAAGTACTGGCACTACCTGTTGGGCTGAAAATTTTCATTCCATGTCGATCACTTAGCATTGGTATATCTCGTGTCGAAAGCATCACTTATTGGGAAGCTAGCTAGATGGACCCTATTGCTGCAAGAGTTTGAATTCGACATCTACCAGTGACCCAGAGTGCAACATGTTGTGGTTGATTACTTGAACCGGCTAGAATCCAGTAATGGCGTTCAGGACGAATTTCCAAATGCGCAGCTATTCCAGAAGCAGCAGAAGAATCGGTAGTTGTCGAGGATAAGTGGATGATGGATATGCACTAGTTCTCGAGTACCGGACTACCCCCAGAGTGTTGAGAAATCGATGTGGAATAGATCACAATAGACAAACAACGCTGAAATACAAATCACATCCGAATAACAGAATAGACAAGAAAAACAAAAGTGCAACGAGATTTACGTGGAAACCCTAAAGCGGGGAAAACCACGGGTGAACAGAATCTTCACTATACAAAGTGGATATACAACCCCGAGAGGAATACAACACTCTGTCGAGTGTATCGGCCGCACAAGGCTCTTCGCATCTGCTGTTACTCACACAACTATGGCGCGACTCACACTTCTCTCTCTCCCTTGCTCCCTTGCACACTATACTACATTCTAAAGTTTGCCCTAGTTGCGTATATACTTACACAACGTTCTGGCTATTTACATACATAGCCCTCATGGGGCGCACACTTAGACTATTTACAAATATAGTCTCCCGAGTTGGCTTTTTACACGATTCCGATTTCCAACTCTTCGATTGTTGTCTTTCCGAACAGTCGGATCAACCTGCCATTGTAGGGACATATTCCCAACACGGAGGAGCTGAGCCAAAATGAGAGGAAATGTCTAGCAGTACAAAGAAGGCATTTTTGCCTATTACGTTGTCGCGTTGCTACACGCGTGCGTGGAGAAAGGCGGGACCACGGGGGTCTTGGACTAGGGAGTGACGGAGCGTAGGAAGTCGTACTTCACTAATTCCGGGGCATCCCAGAAGCACACCGGAAGAAACCGAAGGGAGAGAGAGAAAGAGAGGGAGAGCGCGCTTGACACCGACTCACGCACACACACACACACACACACACACACACACCGACCCGACTCACGCCCTTATGTACAGGAAACGCAGGAAAGGGGAAGCACCCGACACCAACAGAGACACGAATATACACAGACAGACGCAAATGTATATATATATAAGAGGAAGAATACATTCCCGGCTTCGAGCCGGACCAAGGTAGGTTATAGTAGTTGTCAGCTGCCAAGCCGTAGGTCGGGGAGCTCACGGGCTTGTCGCGCCGAGCGGGGTCTTGCGCAAGAGACGAGCTGAAGAAAACCCTAAGCGAACACGAAGGGGGAGAAGAAGAAGAAGAAGAAGAAATGTAACTAACCCTAAATCTAACGGTATAGCCTCTAACGCAAAATGGGCAACCCTTTCACAAAGGGCGCTCCCTTCCTTTTATAGAACAAGGAGAGAGATGCGTTACAATGTGGGATAAATCCCGACTTACATGGGATCGTCTGTCCCGACTTGACTACTCTTCGGCGCCATAAAGGCGCCCTCATTATTCACACTAAATGTACAAGGGTGAGCACACATGTTGCACCCCGCCGATGTAGCCAATGTTTCCCGGTTTCCGCCTCTGGCCGAAATTCTTCACGACAACGTGCAACATGTTGTGGCCGATTACTTGATCCGGTTAGAATCCTGTAATGGCGTTCGGGACGAATTTGCAAATGTGCAGCTATTGCAGAAGTAGCAGAAGAATCGGTAGTTGTCGAGGATAAGTGGATGACGGATATGCACTAGTTCTCGAGTCCCGAACTACCACCGGAGGAGCTAGGCCGGAATGAGAGGAAATGTCTAGCAGTACAAAGAAGGAATTTTTTCCTTTTACAAGACACCCTGTACCACAAGGGTGTAGACGGACTGTGGAGACGAGGGGTTCGAAGCGATGAAAAGGAAGCAGTTCTTGTGAAGCACACTATGGAGTAGTCGGAGGGCACTACGCCGGAGACACAATGTCCCGGAAGATATGATAGAGCGGATTGTGGTGGCTGACAATCCTCAAGGACCCGGTACGGTACTACAAAGAGAGTGATTTAGGCCAGCGAATGGAGCAACCTACAGAACAGGCGCGAATGCCACATCAGCCGATGCTTCTGTTAGAGCCATCCTAGAAATGGGGATTGGACTTCGTCGAACCATTCAAACCGTTAGCAATGCACACTAGGAAGCCCTACATTATAGTAACAAAGGATTATTTCACTAAGTGGGTAGAAGCAAATGCGCTCTGGGACAACACCGTGACATCCAGGACAATGTTTTTGTATGAGTATACCTTCTGTTGGTTCGGGTGTCCGATCGAACTAATGAGCGACCAAGGTGGACACTTTATAAGACAAGTGGTGGAGAATTTGTTGACATTTTATGCAGTAGTCCACAAGAAGAGCACGCCGTATTGCCCCTAGGCAAACGGACTAGCAGAGGAAAAAAATAAGACGCTAGAAAACATACTGCGGAAAATTGTAAACGAGAACCAGACGAATTGGGACACGAAACTTCAAAGCGTTGTGTGGGCATACCGAACATCCTATAAAAGAGCATTCAGTCGACACCGTTCCGGCTAGCATTCGGCCTCGAAGCAGCCATGCCAATGGAGTTCCAGATTCCCAGCTTGCGGATACAAGTATGTGAACAACTAAGTGAGCGAGAGTCGGAATGGGTCCGGCTGGAAACACTTTGCGAGTTTGAGGAACACCTGATCCTCCATTTAAAGCTATTGGAATTAGAGCAACATCGACAGAATGAGTTCATCGATCGACGCCGGCGAGGCAATGAAACGGAGTTTGGAATCGGCACATCGGTGTTAGTGTTTCAGACACACATGGGGAGCATGCCAAGGAAGCTCCGGTTTCGCTAGAGATGACCGTACTGGATTACAAAGGAGTTTAGGGAATCGTACCATATAGGAACATTAACTAGGGAGCTATTGGAAAAATGGGTAAATGGGTCCTAGCTCAAACCATATTATGGACCCATGCTGGCAAACTCATTCAAAGTACCGGAGCAAAACGAAGAACAATAGGCGGCCAGTGAAGCAAGCACCAGAGGTCAACCGGACATGCCTAACATCTTGAGCGAGAAGGCTACTGAAAAAGAGGATGAAAGCATGCGAGTGGAAACAATTAGCTATATTTTTGACATAGCTAATTAGCTATGCAAGAAGCTACCATTGATGAATAATCATTTTTGCAAAAAGCTACCATTGAAAATAGTAGAGAGTTTTAATTATATAAATGAGCACCATAAATGCGCAACATAAACGTGCAACATAAATTGATATGTGCACCATAAATGTGCACCATCAATGTTTTGTTGCCACTTTTCGATCTGAGGGAGTTCACTCCTTCTCCACTGTCGCCATTGTACTCTTAGTTTTTGTCACTATGTGTTCGAAGCATCATCTGCCACTATTCGATCTGACGGAGTTCTCTCCTCCATTGCCATCATTCTACACTCAATTGCCACTATTGGTCGGTCTTGGATTGCTGCCAATTTTCGATTTGACGGAGTTCACTCATCCATTACCATCATTCTACACTCCGTTGCCACTACTATTCGGTCATGTTTTTTTGCCACTTTTCGATCCGAAGGAGTTCACTCATTCTCCACTGCTACCATTCTACTCTTAGTTGTCGTCATTGAGTGCTCCAAGCATCGTCTGCCACTATTCGATCCGACGGAATTCACTCCTCCATTGCCATCATTCTACACTCAGTTGCCACCATTGTTCGGTCCTGGATTGCCAAAATTGTTCGATCAAATGGAGTCCAGTCCTCCACTGCCGCCATTCTACACTCAATTGTCGCCACTATTTGGTTTTGTATTACCGCCATTGTCCAGACTTGGATTTCAATAACTATTCTGTCTATTGATTATCTTGTGTATTGTTATGTATTGAAAAGAATGGTGTGCGGAAGCAATATAGAAAAACCGAACAACAGAAAACGCAGGTTTAATGGAAAGCTTAGGTTTGCACAGTACACACAGGAGAGACAAAGAGAGAGTAAACACAAGAACTTAATTCAAAAAATTATACTCAATCTGTACATAGGATGTGCTCAGTGAGCACTTTTATACAAGCCCTGACAATCAGGCTGGCACAAATGCTGACAGTACTTGACTGCTCATAAATGAGCCTCGACTCTTACTCCCAAAACTATTTCTTACGAGGAATATCTTTCTAACGGTCTTTCGGTTTACGCACCGGTTTGCGCACCAGTTTACGCATCCGTTTTACACACCGGTCTGGCCTAACCGATCGGTCCCAACAGATCCGGTTCTCGACTTGCTTAGCCGATCCGGCCGATGTTGAGCTTGTCTCTCAACACTCCCCCTCAAGTTCAACTTGAGGCTCTTCGGTATCTTCCGAATCACCGCTCCGGTTCCTCCTGGCTCCATGCCTCGCTCGCGCTCCTCGGCCTTTTTGACTCCGTGCGCTTCGACCCTTCCGGTCGGTACGGCCCTTCACAGCTCCCTTGCTATCGCAATGTTGGCGCTTCTCCTGCTTCCTTCTTTTCCGCTTGGCCCTCAGTTGATTCAGTGTATCCGAATCAAACACTCGAACCGACTCGACTACCTCCGATTGGTTTTCGCTCTCGTCTGAGTTGGCTATCTCCAACTCGTCTTCAGTCTTCTTGCCCTTGACAACATCATCTCCCCCATGCTTGGTTGGCTTTGGCTCTTTCTTCCCGCTGCTCCCCTTATATCCGCTTTCAGACTCTTCTGCGGATCCGCCCTCGGCTTCTTCAGCCAATCCGAAATCGAATTCGACATCCGACTCAGTGTATGGTCTTTTTTGCTAGTTTCCTACTCCCTTCTGTGGTCATCTGGGACGTCTCTCCCCCTCAAGTTCGGCACATCGAGGTGATGCAACCCCTCGAGAATTGCCGCAACTTATCCACACCAAGACACTTGGTGACGATGTCGGCATTCTGCCGATCCGTCGGAACATACGGAAGTTCGACTTCACCAGAAAGGACACACTCACTGACCAAATGGTAGTGCACCTCAATGTGCTTGGTCCGTGCGTGGAAGATGAGGTTCTTCGCGAGCTGGATGCTGCTGAGGTTGTCGCAGTAGATCGTCGTTGGATCGGACAACTCCACCTACAGATCCTTAAGTAGCCGCTTCATCCATATGGCTTCGCATGTCGCGACAGCCGCTCCTCTATACTCGGCTTCGGTGCTCGACAGTGCAACTGTTGGTTGTTTCTTGCTACTCCACGTTATCGCAGCACTCCCAAGAGAGAACGCATATCCGGACGTGGATGGCGATTGTCGACGTTGCCATCCTAATCAACATCGGTGTAGCCAACCAATTGCGGGGCTAGACCGGTCCGGAATAGCAGTCCCCGGTCCTTAGTGCCGCTTACGTACTGCAATACGCGTTGTGCACACTGAAGGTGCTCCTCGGTAGGTCGCGCCATAAACTGATTGATCACCCCGACCGGATAATTGAGATTGGGTCGGGTGATTGTCAAGTAAATAAGGCTTCCGACAATTTGTCGGAACCTTGTCGGGTCGCACACCTTTCCGGAATTGGGGCGAAGCTTGACGGTTCTATCAAGAGGAGTCGAGACGGACTTCCAATTTTCCATCCCGAATTTGAAGAGCATATTCAGCGTGTAATGACGTTGGCTGATCAGTATGCCTTCGGGGGTGTAGACCACTTCGATCCCAAGGAAGTAGTGAAGGTCCTCCAGATCCTTCATGTCGAATGATGCCACAAGATGGAGCTTCACGCGGTCGATTCCATCGAGGTCGGTGCCGGTGATGACCAAGTCATCAACATATAGTAAAATACTAACCGGCCCGAATCGACCTTTGCAAATGAGCAGGTAAGAGTCCGATTTTGACATTGCAAAGCCCATCCGACGCAGTTGCTGCGTGATCTTCGCGTTCCAGGCACGCGGGGCTTGCTTCAGTCCGTAAAGGGACTTCTTCAATCGGCACACCGCCGAGGTGTTCGTTCTGGAGTGAAATCCGGGGGGCTATACCATGTACACCTGTTCCTCAAGCTCACCTTGCAGGAACGCATTCTTTACATCCATCTGATGTAAGTGCCACCCCTTTGCCGCAGCTACCGCGACCAAAACACAGACGGTCGTCATCTTCGCGACCAGCGCAAACGTTTCATCGTAGTCGATACCGTGTTTCTACGCGTAGCCATTTGCTACTAACCGAGCCTTGTATCGGTTGACCGAGCCGTCCGTGTTGTACTTGACCTTGTACACCCACCTACATCCGATCGGCTTCAAACCCTTTGGTGCGTCAACCAGGTGCCAGGTCTCGTTTTCCGCCAATGCGTGAATCTCTTCCTTCATCGCAGCACGCCAGTTCGAGTCCTTAACCGCTTCTGCGTAGCTCTCCAGCTCACGTACTTCCGCTAAATGGGTCATGTACGCATAATGATGCGCCATGTACTCGTTGTATCCAAACCACACAACTGGGTTCTTTTCGCGGGTAGATCGGCGTAATCGGTCTTTAGCCGATGTCGAGGTCTTCTCGGCCGACGCGGACTTTGATCTTGAAGACCTGTCACCGCTTTCCTCGGAGTCAGACTCGCATCGGTCAGACTCATTGATATCCGTTGTCGCGTTACTACGCGCGTGCGTGGAGAAACAAGGCGGAACCACCGGGGTCTTGAACCGAAGAGGAGGTGATAGGAGGGGAAAGAGAAAGAGAGAGACGACCGGTTACGTATGAGCAAAGAAACACAGGGACACGACCCATCAACGCAGAAAACACGAATGGGCACAGAGACAGAGAGACACGAATGTTTGTATATTAACAAATGACACAAAACAACAGAGCACGCGAGCGGTTACAACCGAGCAGGCTGGCGAACAGATGCCGATGCCTGTTCGTCTGCGCACGAAAGGGGATAGGATGGAGGTGCTGCCGGAAGCACATAGGCGTTCCTCGAAGCAGCGCGAGCCTCCCGAAATCCTGCAGAGAAGAGCGACGGAGAACGAATAGAGGAGAAGCGTTCGGTTACAGTCCGACAGCACTTCGTCCTCCTCAATGTGCGATCCCTTTTTCCCTGCACCTCCCTCTCTTTTATAGCTCCAAGAAGGGAGCCGTTTCCCTCATTAACTTCCTACCTACCGAATCTAACCACCTAGGATATACCTTTGTACCTAATCCTTTACTATATACATTAGAGGGCGCGCACGTGTGAAGAGCCGGTTCGCGCGCGCTATACACCGATTGCGCTAAGGGACGGTTTTCTTCACGACATCTGCCCCCACCTAACCGCGCATCCACCGGTATGCACCAAAATTGGGTTCTGGTTTGGAGAAAACCGGTCCGGGTTCCGGTTACTCGTTCATCGGTTCGTCCTCCATTTCGGACTGTTCGTCGTCGCTGTCCAGGCCTCTTACATTCGATTCGCCGTCGTGGCGCTTCTTGAATGCCTTGATCCGCTTCCCTCCTACCGGTACCGCCATCCTCGTACCGTCGAGTTCCGCCAGGTGATACGTCCCATTGTCATTGGCGCTCGTTACCACGTAAGGCCCGAACCACCGCTTTGCAAACTTCCGTGTTGCCCGGTGCTGGTTGTCGAGGCTGCTGTCGTAGACTAGCACCCAGTCGCCTTCCTCGATTTTCTTTGGTCTGAGCCGGTGCGCCCGGTCGAACCGGGCTTTGTTCCTCATCCTCGCCATCCGAAGTCTCTCCGCCGCTCGTTTCACGTTCTCTGGCCTCCGCTCGAGCTGGCGTATACGCACCGCTAGCAGTTCTTCCCGGCTCATCTCGTCTCTCCAGTCCACGGTCGCCCAAGAGGAGATCGTCCGTTCCATCGTCATGATCGGCTTCTGTCTGAACATGAGCTCTGACGGCATGAACCCGGTTACCGAACTGTGCATTGTCCGGTCCGCCCACAAGGCATAAGGTAATAGTCGTGGCCAGTTCCCAACCTGGCCTCCGCATGCCCGGACTAGCGCTTTGACGATCGGTCCGTGTCCGCGCTCCACCTTCCCGTTCGCCTCCGGATTGTACGCTGTGGTGAGCGAGAGCTTGACCCCTAATCGGTCGAACAACTCCTCGGCCTCTTCGGCGTCCAACTCCCCGCGGTCAACCACGATCTTCCCGACGCACCCGTACCGGCATATCACGTCCTTGATCAGGAACCGACACACGGCCGCGGTCGTTTTGTTCTGCAGGGCTCGGCCTTCCACCTGGTTCGTAAGGTCCTCCCGGGCAAGCACCAGATATCACATCTGCCCTACGCCCATCGGCATCGTCACCAAATCTACCATCCATTTGAAGTGGATGGCCGGAGGGTATGTAGGGTGAAGCTCGTCCCGATGTCGGACTAGGGAGTGCATCTGACAGCTCTCACAAGTTGTCACAAACCGGTGCACGTCCCGGTACAGTCCCGGCCACCAGTACTTCCCCTTTAGCTTCTCGAACGTGGCCCACGTCCCACGGTGTCCAGCCCAGGGGCTGTCGTGGTAGGCCTTCAACAACTCCTCCTGTTCCTCCTCCATCGCCACTACTCGGAGCGGGATGTCGTTTCTCTTCTTCGGGTGCTTCCACAAGTATCCGTCCCGGAGAAAGAATCGGTACGCTTTCTTCCGGATCCGGTTGGCCTCGTCCTTTGTCCATGACGCGTCCGGCGTCATCGTCCTCAAGAATCCCCCAATCTGCAGCCACTCCCCGTCGTACTTGCTCTCATTGAAATCGTTAAGCGCCGGAGTGCTCCCCCCTTCGGTTGTCACGTAAGCCGCCTCGAAGAAGTCCACGCCGACTTCCTCGTCCTCCGAAAACATGCCGCCCTCGTCGTCGAACCGCGCCCTCGAAAGCATGTCCGCCATGGCATTGTCTTTCCCGGAAATGTGTCGTATTTCCGGATCCAGGGACTTGATGTACGCTATCCACCTGAGCATTGCCAGGTCCGGGGTTGCGTATCCGGAAACCATGCCAAGAATCGGCAGGCAATCCGTCTCGATAATCACCTCTGTCCCGATCAAATAGTCTTTATCGGCCTTCACCGCCGAAACGATACCCCAGAGTTCGCATTTAACCTGGGTGTATCCTCGTTGTCGCTCGTTGAGGACCTTCGCGCCGAACCGGATTGGGAATCGAATGCCGTCCCCATCTTCTTGGTTGACGACCCATCCGATCCCGGTCGGACTCGTATCTACCGTCATGTAGATGGGAGTACCTTTCTCGTAGACAGCCTTCCGGAGTGCCGGAGCTGCAGCAAGAGCCTCCTTCATCTTTCGGCCCGACTCCGTATGCTCGTCCTGCCACTTGAATTTTCGTCCCTTTTTCAGCAACCCCTATAGCGGCTCGGCAACGTGGGCGTAATGCGGGATCCATATGTGGTAGAAAGCGCATGCTCCCAAGAACCTCCGTACCTCCGTGACCGAGTTACAGTCAGGCTTCATTGTGGAGATGGCTTCTACCTTAGCCGGAGACGGTTTCCGGCCATACGGTCCGCATAGATGTCCGACGACCATGATCTCCGATTGCCCGAAGGCCGATTTCTCCCCGGAGAAGGTGAGCCTCGCGTCCTCTAGCCTCTGCAGCACCCTCTCGCAGTCGTCAATGTGTGTCGCCATGAATCTCCGGCATCCGTCCGGTCCGATCGTTTCGTCCTTTTCATCCACCGGACATCCCTTGATCGGGATGTCGTCCAAGAATGGCATGGTGATGTCCGGGATACAATCCCTCAGCACGTTGTTCATCTCATTCACTATGTGATCCACTGAGTTCGTCCCTCCTTGTGGCAGGGTACACATCCGCACTAGGCCGAGAGGAGTCCGCATTGTCGTAATGTCTCTGCTCTCTACGGCTAGTTGGAACTGATCGTACCCCGAGTACAGATCACCAACCGAGTAGATCGACCTTCCGGCGAAGGCCTCCGCGAACTCGTCTATCGTTGGTCCGATTCCTGCGTTCCGAATGGTCACTTTGTTGACCGGTGGCAGGTCTTGAATGAAGCGCAACGTCCCGTTCTTCTTCGGTACGGTAAACCAACGGTTTGAGTACGGGGCACTCGACAGTTCGAGGATGCCCATATCGACTTTCTGTCTCAATAGCTCCATCAGCTCCGGGATGTGAGCTCTCGGTACCGGAATTGGTTTGAGATTCCACGGCACATGTGGTACCGTGAATATAACCATCGACTTCACGACTGTCGGGTCTAGGCACCCGATCTCTTCCGGTGAGAATGCGAAGGCTTTCCTGTGCCTTCCGAGCATTCTCCGAAACCGGTCTTCTTCCGCCGGTAGTAGGAAACCGCCCCCACCGATTTTTAGCTCCCGTAGCGTTCTGTCGGTGAAGGTGTGTCCTATGCAGGCCGGATCTCGTAAACTGGGGTCCGACGCGACCCCCTTGATTCGCAACTCGCTGCCCTCCGGTAAGGGTGCCGCGACTGGCCTTACCTTCCGGTCCACAGTCTTGTACTTCGTGTTAACCTGGGCCGTCCGATCCGACTCGAGCCCCCGATTGAAGTCCGCGATGACTTCGTACATCTCTTCTGAACAAACCGGTATCGTCCGGTCCTCTTTAAGGCCTTCTCCGACCACCTCTCGCAGTATTCCCAAGGTATCGTCAAAGGAGACCGCCTCCACGGCTCCGTTGATTTCCTTGCTGGGACCGAGAACTCCGCACGCCCGAAGTCACTCTTCCGTCCTTGTCTTTTCTCGGCCAACGACGCCCACTATCGTACACCCTCCGTTGTCGGAGAAACAAAACTTCCTACTTATGGTACAAGGTTTCTTCGGTTTTGCCTCTATCGTACATTTGTGGGGTTTTCCCGGAGTGTCCGAACTGTCGCGGCCCCACGCCTTGATAGCCCTCTCTAAAAATCCTCTCGGTTCTTGCCACCGAGGGTCTCGCGGTTTCGCTCGTGGTTCGGTCGCACCGTTAGGAATTGGACCAAATGACGCCCGTCCTGACTCTTGACCCTCGCGTAAGCCGACCCGTTGTCCAGCACCTTGGTCTCCATCCGCGCTGCCGTAATGTACGGTTCTCCCAGTATGACCGGGTGTGAGGACGTCTCCTGCACAAAGAAGTGCTGATCTATCTCGACATCGCCGATCTTGATTCGCACGTTTGGGCAGGCCCCGTGTAGTTCCTCGGTGGCGCACGTCGCCGCCCGTATCTTCCACCCGTGCTTGGTGTTGATCGGCCATTTCCCCTTCTTGTAGAAGTCCATGGACATCAGGTTTATTTCCGAACCGTGGTCCACCAGCGCCAGCACCGGTTCCTGAACATCTCCGATCTTCACCGGGGTTTCCGTGGTCGCTCGGGCCCAGTGTGGCCTCGAGTAGTGGCTCTCCTCCCACTCGTCTTCCAGCGCCATGTCCTCCATGTGCGTCGTCCGCACCTCCACCGGCCTTTCCGGTTCTGTCTCCGTCGACAACCTCTTCCTCTTCACCAAGTCTACGATGGAGTCGTGGAACTCCTTCTTGGCGATTCCGAGCACCTCCCGCAACGACAGTTCCACCTTGCTGTCGAGGATTCGTTCTTCCAGGACCTTTCGTAGGTCCGTGATCCTTTCGATCTCCCGGGTCACTCCACCCGGTTACCTCCTGGACCCGCTTCTCCACGCGGTCCGTCTCGTCTTTCTTTAGTCGGGCACCGGCGAGGCCTTCCAGCACCGTTGGCCAGAACCCGTCTTTTCTTCGACCAGGTCACTCCACCCGGTTACCTCCTGGACCCGCTTCTCCACGTGGTCCGCCTCGTTTTTCTTTAGTCGGGCACCGGCGAGACCTTCCAGCACCGTTGGCCAGAACCCGGCTTTGCTCTCCTTCCGGGCCTCGCTGCCACCGACCCGAATACCGGCCGACGCCGAGTAGTGGACGGTCTCCGCGTGCCGGGCCGCCGCCTCTTCCATCAGCCTTTTCATTCCTCCTCGGCTGTCATTTCGGTTCAGGGCCCTCCGGGTATCGTTGGCATGCACCCGACCTTCCCACAGGTACACTACCCGACTTCTTAAAGCCTCCGCAAAGTCCCCGCAGTCTTTCCGGATGTGGCCAACCTCGTCGTACCACATGCACCTATTTCCTGCCGGAGGCCGTCAGTCACGAGCCTGTTCGCCACCTTCCCTCCGAGCCTGGGCGATCTGTAGATCCTTTACCGCCCGTGTCAACTCCTCCAAAGCTGCTCCCCCGGACGAGCCTCTGACCACGCCAGTCGAAGCCGAACCGGTTTCGAGCCACTCCCGGGTCTCTTCCCGTCGCGCCTGCGGTATCGGTTCGAGCTTCCTTGCTGCGACAGGACCCGCCTCGGTCGCCCCTGTATCATCCCACTCCCACCGTTTGTCAAAACGGCCGCAGACTCTTTTTACCGCGGCCTAGTCGGCCGTCAGCCTGTCTTCGGTTTCCAGTAAGGAGCCCACTTGCTCCCGATCCCGTGCGTCAACCGATTTGACAAACAGTAGGACATAACTTGTGTCCAGAACGGTCCGATCGAGCGCCGAAAGGCGCGCAAAGCGATCCTCAAACTCCCGGAGGAGTGCCGACGCATTTCTTCCTTTGCCGGGGGACTCCACCCACTCCATGAAGCCCCGCTTCGAAAGTCGAAGCGCGTCATCCAGCCCGTATTTCTCCAGGAGCCGTCCTTCGAACTCCTCCTAGGTCCAGCTCTCCGCCCGGACCTCGAGCACCTCCGCATGGATGCCGGGCATCGCCACTCAAGGGAATCCGGCAAGACGCCTCTCTTCCGGAATATCCCTCATCAACATCTCCGCCCGGTAGGACGCCAAATAACTCGTGGCATCCTTTCCACTGAACCGGCCGATCATACCGACGATCGCCTCAATAGCTTTGTCAAGGGCGCCGGTGCCCTCGCGCATGCTCACTATCCGGTCCACGGCCGAAGCCATGGCCTCTGCAAGATCCGACCCCCTCATCTTCCGCTCCTCTGCCGCCTTGTTCACATCGGGTTCACCAAATATGTCGCGTTACTACGCGCGTGCATGGAGAAACGAGGCGGGACCACCGGGGTCTTGAATCGAAGAGCAGGTGATAGGAGGGGAAAGAGAAAGAGAGAGACGACCGGTTACATATGAGCAAAGAAACACAGGGACACGACCCGTCAACGCAGAAAACACGAATGGGCACAGAGACAGAGAGACACGAATGTTTGTATATTAACAAATGACACAAAACAACAGAGTACGCGAGCGGTTACAACCGAACAGGCCGGCGAACAGATGTCGATGCCTATTCGTCTGCGCACGAAAGGGGATAGGATGGAGGTGCTGCCAGAAGCACACGGGCATTCCTCGAAGCAGCGCGAGCCTCCCGAAATCCTGCAGAGAAGAGCGACGGAGAACGAACAGAGGAGAAGCGTTCGGTTACGGTCCGACAACAGTTCGTCCTCCTCAATGCGCGATCCCTTCTCCCCTCGCCTCCCTCTCTTTTATAGCTCCATGAAGGGAGCCGTTTCCCTCATTAACTTCCTACCTACCGAATCTAACTACCTAGGATATACCTTTGTACCTAATCCTTTACTATATACATTAGAGGGCGCGCACGCGTGAAGAGCCGGTTCACGCGCGCTATACACCGATTGCGCTAAGGGACGGTTTTCTTCATGACACCGTGCCGGAATCCAACACCTTTTTCTTCCCTTTCTCTTTGCGCGTAAGCCGTCTCCTTGGCTTCCTGCGCGGGGAATGTACAGCCGAGTCTCCACTACTCGCCGGCTCTTCATGGAACTGGTCGAAACGACTCAATTGTCCATTCGGTCCAGTTAACCGAAACGAAATCGGATTCTCTTCGCGGGTCCCGATTTCAGGCTCATTTGGAGGCATCTCAGTCTCTCTGACCTCATCGATAGAACTCGGATTGGAGGTGAGGTCTGGAGTCGGGGGCAAGTACCAGGACACAAACTCATCAAACACAACGTCGCGGCTCACGCGCGTTTGTTTGGTACGCGGGTTATAGCACTTATAACCATTCTGCTCGCCCGAATAGCCGACCAAGATACCCTTCTCGGCTTTTGCGTCCAACTTCCTCCTTTTCTCCTTCGGCACATGCACATACGCAATGCTACTGAAAACTTGTAAGTGTCGCAAGTTTGGCTTCGTTCCGAAATATAGCTCGTGCGCCAACACTTTATCTCTAATCCGATTCTGGATGTATACCATGGTCCTTACCGCCTTGGCCCAATAGAACTTGCAAAACCTCTTCTCTTCCAGCATTGCCCGTGCCGCTTCCACAACCGATCGATTTTTCCTCTCGGCCACACCATTTTGCTCCGGCGTGTATCTGCAACTGAATTCGCGCCGAATTCCCATCTGTGGTAGATAACCGTTGAATTGACCGGAAAAGTATTCTTTTCCGCCATCTGACCGCAAGCACTTGATCTATTATTCTGTTTCCGTTTCCACGAACCCTTTGAGGTCCCGGAAACAGTCGAAGACTTCGCTCTTCCTCTCGATGAGGTAGATCCATGTGTGCCACATGTAGTCGTCGATGAAGGAGACGAAATATCGGCTCCCGCCAAGACTAACGTTTTGTGCCGGCCCCCACACATCGGAGTGTATCACATCGAGCTTGTTCCGGCTCTAGTTACGCTCGTAGGGGAAGGGAAGTAGGTATTGCTTCCCAAGCTGGCAGGCTTCACAAATTTATGCCTTCTAGCCACTAAATTTGGGCAATCCGAACACTACTTGTTTCGATTGCAGGTCTTGAAGCCGCTGGTAGTTGACGTGGACTATCCGCTTGTGCCATAAGTCGATGTCCGACTTGACTTTTTGTCCCTACGCGAACATTGCGGTGCCACCGTCAGTAGAGTCGAGGATGAACATCCTCCCATCTCTGCGCCCTTGCACAATAATACGGCCTTCTTCCTTAATGAAGCACCCGAGGTGTGTAAACCGAACCTGCATCCCCTGGTTGACGATCTGCCCGACCGACACCAGATTCTTCGTGATGGTTGGGACGTGTAACACGTTCATAAGTTTCCCTTTCTGCCCGACATGGCTCAAGGGAACTTCACCGACATTCGCGATCGGATGCGGAGTGTCATCTCTGGTTGCGACTACTCCTGATTGCATCGGTTTCTCAAGGTATGAGAACCACTCCTCGTGGTACGTCATGTGGTTTGACGAGCCGGAGTCGACGTACCACACCTCTTCTGACTTCGGGGTGATCTTCTTCATTAAGTTTGCTTCGTGTCTCGTCATGAAGACTGACCCTTTTTCGGGTTTTCCGGATCCTTCTGTGTATTGCGATCGTTGCCGGTTTCCTTTGTCGGTATGTCCGGAACTAGATCCGGACCCGGTCCTCTCCGTCTCGGCGCGCTTTTTCCAGCACTCTCTCTCCTTGTGGCCTTTCTTACCACAGTACCAACATTCCACGACGAATTTCCTTTGCCGATTCTCGTCACCTCGACTCCCCCTATTTCCGGAGGGTCCGGAATTGCTGTCGGCATCACTTCGGTGCCTTCTTCCTTGATCCCATCCGCCGCCTCCATTGCGTACCGACTCGCCTCGTTCGCCACGACCACGGGGCCTATCTCCCTCCGTGTACAACATCTTGTTGCCAGTGTGCGTGCTTGTTGATGCACCCACGTGGTTCTCCTCTACTAGGAGCATCGACTGCAAGTCGAAAAAGGACGGTGTATTCTCCCGGGTACACACAACAGTTCGGAACGCACCGAACTTTGACGCCAAAGCCCCGAGACAGACCTGGACCATCTCGCTATCCTCGATGTTCACATCGATGGAAGCTAAGGAGTCGCATATGTCCTTGATCTTCAAGGTATAGTCAGCTACCGACAAATCGCGTTGTCGTAGGTTGCTCAATTCCTGTCGGCGTTTTTGCATCCCGAACGTAGTTTAATAGTTGTTCACCCACACAAGACGCGAAGCAGTACAACACTCTGCTCGCCGATTGTTCCCACACCGGGAAGTCTTTGTGTGTCGAATCGGGTGCTGTGTCATTTGCACCATCGACATAGCTCCAATAACTGTGTCCAAGCAGGTACTGGTGCATCTTGTAAGGCCAAGACGCGTAGTTGTTTTTGTTGAGCTTCTCCGTCAGAAGCGAGCTAGCCATTCCTCTGTCCATCGGTTTTCTTGTTCTTCTTCATTGGTTTTTCCTTCAAGCAAATTCGGTTTCAGAGGTTCTCAACCCTCGCGCTCTGATACCATGAAAAGAATGGTGTGCGGAAGCAATATAGAAAAACTGAACAACAGAAAACACAGGTTTAATGGAAAGCTTAGGTTTGCAAAGTACGCACAGGAGAGACAAAGAGAGAGTAAACACAAGAACTTAATTCAAAAAATAATACTCAATCTGTACATAGGATGTGCTCAATGAGCACTTTTATACAAGCCCTAACAATCGGGCTGGCACAAGTATTGACAGTACTTGACTACTCATAAATGAGCCTTGACTCTTACTCCCAAAACTATTCCTTACGAGGAATATCTTTCTAACGGCCTTTCGGTTTACACACCGATACGGCCTTCCTACGCACCGGTCCGGCCTAAAACACGTTCGCGTTCACAAGTGGAAGGATCGCGCATAAATGGAAGGAGAAGGGAAATTTTAGGGGTTTTTCAATGATTTTACAAAACACATTGATACCAGTATCATACAAGTTCAAACATACTATGAAAAAGGTTAAAAATCCACTATTTTCGTGATTTAGAAGTAACTAAAAAAACACGAATTTCAAAAACATACATTCTCAATTTATATCACAAACTTTACAACCAATGTTATTTTATAAGAAACGATTTTTGGGAAATCATAAGAATTCAAAACACATGATTTTATATTACTCGATTTGTTACAAGCGGAATGTAGTTACACTTAATAGCCAAATATACATTCATGATCACTCCTTTACGGAGAATCACTACTATAACTAATATACAATGACGATTCCTCCTCATCATCCTCGGATGTACCAATCAGTGCATTATCTTCGTCATAAACCAAATGGTTTGACTCTAGATTATATGTAGCAGATCTCGTTTGCCTTTGACTCGAGCCACCTTGTAGACCTGGTAATTTTTCTTTTATTATATCTATTGTTGACTTCCTTAATCGTCCGACTTTTGTAAGTGTGAAGTCGTACACGATGATATCCACATCAGAGATATCAAGGGTCGAGGTGTTACGAATGTTTCGCTTCCTCTTCCTACCTCCCCTTCTTGTTTGGCATTCAATCATCTCCAATGTATACTTACCTGTAAAAGCATTTGCACTTCTAGTGTTGTACCAATGAACATTTATAGACTTGATCGTGTTATCTATTTCATGCATTAGCACTTCTAGAATTTTACCAACCCAAAATTGGTGGCCATGTGAGTTCTCATCAGCCGGCGTTGCAATCAACATCCCCGCGGTGAGCTCTTGCAAATTTCCTTGCCATCTAGCTTCGGCTGCTTTGGTCATCCTTGGTCCCACATAAATGTCTCTTTGTTGTGGATGGACCAAGCTGTCATTAATCGCATTTACTAGTCGCTCCGGACTTCTATTTACGCGATCATGTTGCAGCGACCATGTGAATGGCGTTTCCAAATTCCAATTATCAACAGATACACAATTGTCTATAATTTCTTTCTGATCACTATAAAATACATCCCACCATGACGTGTCTTGTTGTGCGGCATATTTCTTGGCGGCCTCAATATGTTTTCTTTTTTCTTCTAAGGCTTGGAGCCATGACCGTTTTTGTTCTAATACCAAGTCGCTCTGCAACTGTCCTTTCTTCTCAATTGGCATTTGCTTAGCTCCATGGACAATTGTACTCGGCATACAAAGTAATAACTGGCAACCACCTTCAGGTTCCCATGTTGTAGAAGATGAATATTGTTTAGCATACAAAAGTGTAGAACCACTTATTCCATTTTTCTTTATCAAAAAAATGTGATTGAAACTTATATTGTTTAACTGAGCAAGCACTTTAACATTCCCACCACCCCCATCTAATATATATCTCTTAAAGTCATATACCTCCTTCAAGTGTAACACTTTTGGGCGTGGTGTATATGCATCACAAATGACATCAAATAGTTTAGGTAAAGTGAAAGCATCATGCCGAGACAACTGTCTAGAGAATGTGCTAAACATCTGATCTATATGGTCATGTGTGTGGCCAACCAAAAGGAAATTGACTTTCACTTTCCTAAACAATTCTAGGTTGACCAACATACTTAGATAGCCAAATACAGTTGAATTTTTGTTCTCTCTAGCAGTATTGTCCAATTGAATGTATAGAACAGGGGGGAAAGGTTGTCCCCAAGACATCAAAACTCGGTGAATCACTGTAACTGTTAGGTTAGGGTCATTGTGAACATTGGGGTAAGTAATGAAGACGTGAGGTCGAACAGACCTATTATAAGCCAAGCATCCCACCAAGTGCATTTGAACAAGGCACTCATCATTGACATCTTTGGGGAGCCTCCGCATATGCGGCAAGCATGTCTTCTTCTGGTCCATGCCATCTATCATTAAGCACATGTATTGTTCAGGCCTCTTCAAACACTTCTCTCTATGATGCATCGCCTTCCTTCGTTCTAAGGATTGTGCCTCACGATGCTCTTGTAGTAACTTCTTACTCGTATCCTTTTCCATTGATGTCTTTGCACCTTTAGCCAAACTTTTAAGATTTGCACAAATGGAGCAATAACCTATACGTACTTTACGAGGAATAATAACATTTGAAAACCGAGCTCTCCATAATCTTGTGAATTGGCTATAGGTGATAGACTTATTACGTGAGCCCAGCATTTCAGATCGATAGACATCATAAACTTCCCGACGGGTATAATTATCAGAAAGATGCATCCTACCTGTAGTGGGCATTACTTCACAATTTAACTGAAAGTAAGTTTTCATCCAGCCAATAGCTAGTCTTCCAATTGCACCTTTCATACTTGGAACCTCTTTACAATTGAGCATCTGATCCCCGCTAAGTAGACGTTGTTGTACTCTATGTAGCCGCATGTTACTAACACATAACACAATTTTGAATGCAACTCTACATATCTGTTGCGCATGGAAGATATAATACTCGAATGATACTTTGATCCCCGTACATTTGTCAGATACTAGTTGCATATGTGATCCGAGGTAAGTGTCTTGCTCATCACCGGTCATCGAAAAATAGTATCGCCTTAATTCTCGCAACTTTGATTTTCCAATCATAGACATACAACCACGGGCACAACATATTTTGTTGACATCAAATCCAATCTGTTTATCTGATGTCACCAAGCTAAATCTAGCCAGACGAATTCTTCGTGGGATTCTTCTAATATGCATAGGGCTCCCAGATTTCTCTTCCTGCATAGAGGTTGGTGTAACCTTGTTACAGTCTAATTCTCTGTTCTGACCATCGCCAATGTTATTCAATGTTTCCTGGGCACTTCCTTCATTCTCAGTATCTTTATTAATATCGTATTCTTCAATAGAGAACTCTTCACATGTGTCAATATTTACATTCCCTGTAGATGAGCTCAGACAATATTCTTCGATAGAATATGGTGAGTCGGTCGAAAGACAATATTCTTCAATCGAATATGGTGACTCTGTTGACAAACAATACTCTTCAGTAGAAAACGATGGGTCTGATGACAAACAATATTCTTCAATCGAGAATGGTGAATCTTCACTCATGGCTTAAGGTCTAGATAGGGCTCTCTAAGTTATACTCCTCTCTAACCATATACTCCTCCCTAAACATAAACTTCTCTCTAAACAAAAGCCAAATCAATAGAATGTCTATATTATGTAATATTCTATTAATACAATACATCTAAAAATTATTTTTAATAAAGTAATTTAACTTAAATTATCAATCATTATATAAACTAGATCTAAATGATGTTATATCAAGTAAAATATAAAACTAATCATTAACAAGCCTTGAATATGTTGGATTAATGTTAAAATCATTGGCTAATTAATGACACCCATTTTGATATAGAACGTCTCACTCATTGGTTCTTTAATGCTCACCATTTTAAATATTAGACTTATCAATCATTGGTTAATTCATGCCCACATCTTTAATACATAACATTTGAGAGTCATAAAAATTGTTGCTTTTAGTAATCAATCATTGGTACATTCATGAACCTCTATCATTGTCTCCTTCATAACCTTTGAAGTGATTGTAGGTTGTTATGAGTATAAAACATTGATCAATATATTAGTTTGACTTTGTAATCATTAATACAATCATAAGTTACTATAGTTAATGTGACTATGGTTACAAACTAACTATCCTCAAAGTTACCAACATTGGTTAAGATGACTATGGTTACTTTAACCATGGGTTCAATCCCTATAAATAGGAAGACCTCATCATATTTCACTCACCAGAGCGTACAGAACGCAGAGAGCACACAGAGCACACAGAGCACTCAGAGCACAAAGCACGAAAGCGCGATCTCCGCCTCCACTTCAACACGATCAACCATGTCTTCCAAGAGAATCGAGCGCGAGGAGTCCAGGTAGGCCTCTGACACTGTGGACATTTTTGTAAATATGTTTCGTTTCTCAAGAACTCGATACGGCGTATCGAGTTCATGTATACAATACAAATATTTATACACGAACTCGATACGGCGTATCGAGTTCGTGTATAAATATTTGTATTGTATACATGAACTCGATACGCCGTATCGAGTTCATGTTTAAAGTGTAGGTTTTAAACACGAACTCGATACGCCGTATCGAGTTCATGTTTAAAGTATAGGTTTTAAACACGAACTCGATACGGCGTATCGAGTTCGTGTTTAAAGTGTAGGTTTTAAACACGAACTCGATACGGCGTATCGAGTTCGTGTTTAAAATTCAATGGCGTATCGAGTTCGTGTTTAAAACCTACACTTTATACACGAACTCGATACGGCGTATCGAGTTCGTGTTTAAAACCTACACTTTAAACACGAACTCGATACGGCGTATCGAGTTCGTGTTTAAAGTGTAGCCTTTGAGACTTTGAGAGAGAAAAATCGTTTAAGGGGTGGAAATGATATCAAATTGTCTGGCAAAATCAGTCTTTTTTATGTTGACTTTACTTATTTTTAAACAAATACATGCTCTAATTATTGGTGTTTTATGACCTAGTTTAGCTTAAAATAGTAGAAAATGATCTACAAATTGCCTTCACTATGCCAAATTCTCCTCAATATAGGTTTAGAATCTATATAAGTCATACCTACTATTTAAAAGAATATATAACCCGTTTTACTTATTACGATATATATTTTCTAGGTTGAATAGCCCTGCCTATAATAGATTTTTGAATATGTTACTGCTCCTGGAAACTGTTCTTCATTATAATAACAACTTCAATCTACGTGATTGTCTAACTTATGTTTTTGCATATACTTTCTTAAATAGGTCGTTTGAGAACCTGTCAGACCGACCCGTGAAGAAAATTAAGCTTCGCATACAAGGTTCTCCAATCGAAGCCCAGACCAAGGTAACTCCGGAGACCATGAAGAGAGGAAAGAAGCTTCTCTTTAACGAAGAGACAAAATCTCAGCCACATAGTGATGTAAGCCAAAAGAAACTTGTCGCCGCTACTGGAGGCGAAGACCTTCCTGACCGAGATCTAACGGACAAGGAATGGTGTATGCAATATGTCGACTCAAAGAAAAAAGTCGTATTGTATACAGCAAAGAAGAAGGGTGAGGGGCAGCTAGGAAAAGAAACTCCATTTATGTATGGCCGAATTCTACGATTTGACTACGAAGATGCGGATTCGGCCAACATACTGGTAATGATAGAGTGCTCCAAGGGGGTACGCAAAGTGTTCCTTTCAGAAGACCTTTTAGTAAAGGAATCTTGTGGGCCTGAAGTGTTCAAAAAAGCACTTGATAACTCACAAAACCTGATTGTTACCTTGAGGCCTTATATACAAGGCCATGTAACTCTAAGAGATGAAGAGCCCTCCCACATGAAGGCCACAAAAAAGGTATCCAAAGTCCAGTCAAGACCAGCCAAGAAGAAGACAACGAAAATGTCGGATACGGATTCGACAAGTGAAAATGAAGAAGAGGATAATAAGGGGACGCCAGGAGCCGAGCTGGCCTCGGGTGTCTTGTCATCCGAGCAGAATAAAATAAGGAGAGAGTTAATGCAACGGAAGCTGGTCAGGAAAGGGCAAGTATTTAATTTGCCTATAACACACATCCATCGGCCCCCTATTGATGAAAAAACAGGTCGAAGACCACTTGAGATTAGAGAGCCTCATCGCATGCATGTTCAAAATCTCAAGAAAAAAATGAAAATTAATCCTCATGCCACAGTGGTGCCTTTTATTGTTATGGTGGATCCTGAAGAATGTGAAACCATTGAAGATTTTGATATCAGAAAGCATGATCAATATAATTATTTTGTCATTGGTGGATCGCATTCAGCAGAGGCACGTCGGCAACTTCTGAGAGAACATCCAACCACTTTCTTCTTCAAGTATGCCGAGTGCAAAATTTATGTTGGGCTGACAACCGAAGAGGCTAAGCTATTGGCTTGGGACCATAATAATGATAATGACTATAGGCAGAAAATGTCTTCTATTGAGCGTATACGGTTCTTCCACCACGAGTATTTAGATGTGAAACAAAAGTTTGGTGTGAAGTTACATCGAGGCCTTCGACGTCAATGTCTGCATGAAGTCGGCATTGTAGTAGATGATAATGTTAGGTCCGATGGTCTTCGAAAGTATGAATCTTGGTTTCAATTGGCGTTTAGAGATGGAGAAGTATGGAACCTCCAAGATCAAATCTTCTCAATGTGGGAGAATAAGGAGGTGAAGGGTCAACGACAAAAGAAATGTAGGGTTGACCCTCAACTAGAATTAAAGTCACAAGCCGCCAAGAAAATTGACTTGACAATTGAAGAAGCGGCAGACGACATGAAGCTGTCTCTATGGAGAGCGATGCAAGGTATTAAGGACGAGCAGCTTCTTGTGTCCGTTTTGTCAAGGGTTGTGGCGAAAGATTTAAGCCTTGAAGAAATGGTCACCGAGTTCAATAAGTAAGTCTTTCAAATACTGAAATTGTAGTCTATCTGGTGTAATTTAAAGTTCTAATCTTGATTTCTAATTTTACAGTCATAAGGTGTACATGAAGATCCAAGAAGTAATGATGAAACAACTTGGATGTATAACTTGGGAACAAGTGACCGAGGATTATCCTCTAACGTCTTCGTATAAGGCGTTATCAGAGTATTTTATTGCATTCAAGGATTGGGTTAGTATTGATGTTATTTCATTACCCTCTCATCATATGTAGAGCTTGTATAATAATACCTGATGTCCTATTGCTTCTATTAGAAACCGTGTCGAGGCAAGAAACAAGGAGAAGTTAAGGATATACACGATTTCCCTACATCTTTCCTTGCACATCTCGAGCGAGCCAGAAAAGAAAAGGATCGTCGCTTAGTCAAGGCGTACGAAATGGAGGAAGATGCCTCGTTTAAAAAATTTAGCCACAAAAAAGATATTACGAGAGATCTTTACTACAATGTAGTTTGCGGTGATGTCATCGACTTGATCCAGAAGGTGCCAAAGAAGGAATATACGCTAATGATTGCGGATATTCCTTACGGATTTCGAATGGCTGGGTCATCATACGACGATGAACCGTTTAGGTTTAAACAATTGGAGAAGATGGTCAAGGATTTCGCTGAGCTAACGACCGCATCCTTGTGGCGAATAGTTGTCTTTCATAGTATGGACCAAGGGTACTCGGTAGCTCAAGCTTTGAGATCTCGTTGCCATGGCATCGAGAACCTTGCATGGTAAGGATATTTATAGGTGTCTTTCATTATATTGCAATTCTTAAGGTTGTTGAATCTATTCTTAACTCGATGAATTATTTTTTATAGGATCAAGACCAATGTAAATAGAGGGCCAACTTTTCGGTTCGTTAATGCCATTGAATACATAACGGTTGGCTACTTCGATGAAATTAAAAAACAGAGAATCAAAGAGCATTCTAATGAAGTGGGAGGTTCAAATCTGTTGGTATATCCAGCAGTGACTCGGAAATTGCGACATGTCACCATGACAGAACGGGGACTTGTCAACCCATACCAAAAACCTCAACGACTTATGATGCGCTTGATCGAGATGTTTTCTGTCGAAGGAGACTGGATATTAGATCTCTTTTCTGGCACAGGTATTCCTCGAACTAGGGTAACGATCTTGAGATAACCAATCACTTTTTTTCGTTTGACAACTAAATCTTCTTGTTACTTACATCATAGGAACTACGTCAGCATGTGCATTGAAGCTGTTTAGGAATACAGTTGCATTGGAGAAGGACGAGGACCAAGTTATATTTATTAATATGCGGATTAAGGCTTTGTGGGAGTGCCCAGACCAGGATGAGGAGGTCGGTGCAAAGAACCTCGCCAATACAGAAAGGTTTCAACCCGCTTCGCGAGAGCCTATTCCTCCGTTAGCCGGCGAACCGGGAGAGCTAATAGAGCTTGATGATGAGCTTATAGAAGATATTTCGTTGGCCCGGCTAACAGGGGAAACCAATGCACGTATAGCCGAAGACAGTTCTACACAAGATGATGAAGAAAATGACGTTGATGAATTGATTGCTATGTAATAGACTCTATAAAGAATATGACACTGACGATTTGTTAAGATTTCACATTATTAATACAAATTTTGGGTTTTACCTAGTGGATTCTATTCTTTATAATCATCTATATGTTTCAATTTTATTTTTATATACCTCATTAGTAGATTTATGATATTGGTTTCACCGCGTGCATAGCTGACTACCAAACTTATGGAGAAACATGAACTAGCTTAAATGGAGGCTGATTTTGGTCCAAGCTAACCTTAACAGAACATGGCCCTATAATTATTGCCATGACTGTCCATGTTGTTATTATGGATCTTTGTCTTATATTGTTAAAACTATTATGTTTCTATTCCATTGCTGCTTAGATTGTGTAGTGTGTTGATAATGGTTCCAGTTGCGTTATCGTTCGGAGTTTGATCTTGTGTGAATCACCTAAGCAATAGAGTAGATCAATTTTAAATACAGGTATGAAAGCCTAATAGGTTTCTTATTTCCACGACATTATCCTAAAGTTCACTGCCTTACATTGTGCACAATTATATACACATATGGTTTGATCCCATATGAACAAACTGAGGAATAGATTAGATCAACTTTTAATATAAGTATTGAATACTTTAATAAGTTAGTTATTCCAATCACTTATCCTAATGTGCACTATCCTACATTTTCGACAATTACATACATGCACGTATGGGTCAAAGTATAAATTATATCTCATTTTATTAGTATGGATACAAGTACACCTCATAATTTTGTAAAACCTACCTAATTAATATAAGTCTTTAAGTTAGTGTTTCCCTTGTCGCACAATAGTGCCATATTGAGCCATAGTTGAACTTTATTTAGATACATTAACTTATCAACATGTCTAAACTTGCATGATTTCTAATGATCTCCACTCGTAGATCTATCATGTATTTTTATATTTGCAAATTCTTATCAAGTTGAGGAACATGTGATACTAGTGCATCCAATTATTGTAGAGAGGGTGTATTTTCTTCGTTTTAAGAAGATTCTACAAGTGGAATGCGCAATCCTTCCACTTGTGAACGCGAACGTTTTCTAACCGATCGGTCCCAACCGATCCGGTCCTCGGCTTGCTCAGCCGATCCGGCCGATGTTGAGCTTGTCTCTCAACATGTATAAACTGTCCGGTCTAGGGATGACTCTATTAGGACACAACAAACGATACGAAAGTATGGGGCAAAAAAAAAAAAAAAACATCCTCAATTGTTGAAGGATACGAAAGCCACACTCACTAATGGTAAAGATAGTATTGGTTGCGATAGGGGTCTAAATATCACTGAGAATGGAAGTAATGAGACTACTATCATAGAGAGAAAGGTTGTAGACTATTTCAATGTTCAAACCAAGCACATCAGCAATGAAGACAAGAAGGTAGTACTTTATGGAATATTAAATGATACATCGATAAAGGAGTTAGTTGATTGTGATGGTCTTAATGCAAACATAACATCTGTAATAGTAAATAATCTCTGTAATAGTTTCGTATCCATGAGTAGGTCAGAAGATGATCTTTCCTCGAGTGAAGGAACTAGTTTGCTAAAGCTAACAACAAGATGTAAGCCAATGACACCCATAACATAAAAAATCAAGGATATAATCACAATATTTTGGACTAATGAGACTAGGGTTTCACCCAGTAAGAAGGATTTATGCAGGAAACGTGTTGGAATGAGTCAATACAAGGAGCGTCCCATTCATCTTTGTGATGTACCTCATGTATTTACATTTATCTCAACATTTGTTTTGACTTTTGAGCTTAGTTAGTTAGCTTATTAGCTACCTCTCAATATGAACATACCAAAATAGCTAATTAACTACCTCAGAATTGTTGGAAATATGTCCCTCCAGTGGGAGGATGATCCAAATGTTCGGAAAGCCAACAGTCGAAGAGTCGGAAAACAGGAGTCGAGTTGATGAGGAACTCAGCCAAGGCAGAAACCGGAACTGTGTATATAGCAAACTCGGGAGACTATACTTGTCAATAGTCTAAGTGTGCACTCCATGAGGGCTAGGTGTGTAAATAACCAGAAGGTTGCGTAAGTATATATGCAACTAGGGCAAACTTTTAGTTTGTGTGAGTTAGAGTAGATAAGAGAGAACGTAGAGTGTGCGTGAGAGAGAGTGTGTGTGTGAGCCGCGTCATAGTTGTGTGTGTAACAATAGACTCGAAGAGCCTTGTGCGGCTGATACACTCGGTAGAGTGTTGTAATCATCTCTGTATTGTATATCCACTATACTATAGTGAAGGTTCTGTTCACCCGTGGTTTTCCCCGTTTTAGGGTTTCCATATAAATCTCTGTGCACAATTGTTTATCTTTTCTATTCTGGTATTCGTGTGTGATTTGTGTTTCAGCGCGTAGTTTGTTTATTGTGATCTATTCCGCAATGATTTCTCGACAAACTGGTATCAGAGATTGAGGTGCAAGCATGGAAGGAAGTGTGAGCGGATTCCTAGTATGATAGTTCTAAACTCTCAGAACTATGCAGACTGGAAGATAAAGATGAAAGACCTTCTCATAGTAAAAGACCTGTACGAGCCAGTCGATAAAGCTGAAATACCCAGGGGGGTATTGGAGTTGGACTGGAAGCTCCTAAACAGAAAGGCCGTGGCCACTATCTGACAATGTGTCGATGGAAGTCTCCTTCAGCATGTGGCGAATGACACAAATGTTTATGAGATGTGGCCGAAGTTGTCGGCTCTTTATGAGAGGAAGAACACGCTCAATAGAACCTTGCTGATGAGAAAAATCATACAACTGAAATACAGAGACGGTGAGAGCATCGTCGAACACATCAACACATTTATGGGGTATGTAAATCAACTTGCTGCGACCAAGTTTCCCCTGGACGATGCAATGCAGGCCATCCTGTTGATGTGTACGCTACCGGAAAGTTGGGAGAACTTGGTGGTTACTCTCAGCACCTCTTGTCAAGATGAGAACTTGTCTTTACATATAGTGAAGACAAGCATCCTAAACCAAGAGGCAAGGAGGAAAGACAAAGGAGTCATGTCTCAAACGGAATCGAATCTGACTCAACATATGGATAGAGGAAGGGACCGGCGAAGAAGAAGTTTGCGGCGAACGGACAAATCCCACGCCAGATCGAAGTCCAAAGGTAAGCCTATGTGCTTTTATTGTGGAAAACCTAGACACCCCCAGAAGGACTGCTGACACATGAGAAAAGACAAGAGTGTCGGAAATAATGTCGAATCCCGGAAAATTTCGGATGAAAAGAACACTTTGGCCATTGCTACAAGCAATGAGGAACTCATGTTCATTGTGAACAGACAAGTGCAAACCTTGCAAGCGAAGAGTGCACTTGGGTGATTGATTCCGGCACATCCTTCCATATTACTCCTTCGAGAGAGTATTTCTTGACTTACATAGCCGGGGATCATGGCTATGTAAAGATGGGTGATAGTGGAGAGTGCAAGATAACCGGAGTCGGAAGTGTGTGCTTAACGACGTGGACAGGGTGTCGACTAACGTTGAAGGATGTTTGACACTTCCCCGATATCAGATTCAATCTGATATCGACTGGAAGGCTTGATGACGAAGGCTACAGTGGTAGCTTTCGGAATGGCAAGTGGAAGTTCTGCCGAGGAAATCTTATATTGGCCAGAGCACAAAAAGAAGGCACATTGTATACGATGCATGCCGGACTGTGCAAATCGGAAGTAAATGTGGCAGCCAACTTGGTAGGGGAAATATGGCATACGAGGGTAGGCTACATGAGTCAGAAGGGAATGCACCTGGAGAAGTGTGTCGAATGCTTAACCGGAAAGAAGAAGAGGACGACATTCCACACGAGACCACCGAGGAGAAGAGAAGCTACACTGGAACTAGTGCACACAGATGTGTGCTATGTGGATGCTCCATCGCATCGAGGAGGACAATACTTTGTAACGTTTATTGACGACTATAGTCGGAAGACATGGGCTTCGTACTGAAGTCAAAGGATCAAGTACTGTCGGTTTTCAAGGAGTTCTAGGCAAGAACTGAAAGAGAGTCAGGTCGGAAACTGAAGGTTGTCCAAACCGACAACAGTGGCGAGTACAAAGGGCAGTTCGAGGAATACTACAAGTGCCAAGGTCTTTGAATCGAATACACAGTGCCAAAGACCCCAGAGTTGAACGAGCTTGCAGAGATGATGAATCGAACGATCATGGAGAGAGTAAGGAGCATGCTCTCTCATGTGAAACTACCGAAATCCTATTGGGCTGAGGCGATGTACACAACTGTCTATCTAATCAACAGGTCTCCCTCAGTACCATTAAAGGGTGATGTCCCACAGAGGGTGTAGACAGGGAAGGATGTCTCCTACCAACACCTGAGGGTGTTCGGATGTTTGGCGTATATGCATGTACTAAAGGATCAAAGGTCAAAGCTCGACAGGAAGTCGAAAGCATGCATATTCATGGGATACTCGGAAGATGAGTTCGGCTACAGGTTGTGGGACTTAGTCCACAAGAAGGTAGTGAGAAGTCAGGATGTAGTCTTTCTAGAAGACAAGACACTTGAAGACTGGAAGCAACAGAAGTCAGAACCGACTCCCCAGTCAACCTCGACTACCATCGACTTAAGGCCAAGTGAGTCATCACCGACAGCTGTAAGGAGACAGTTGGTCGACAGAGCCAAATCTGAGTCGGTCGACTCCGAAAGACCGATAGACTATGAGTCAGAGTCGGCAAACCTGGTAAAATCAATTGAGGAATATGTCGATTGATGAGCAGAATCCCGAGCAAAGAGAAGAGTTGGCAGAGACATCCGGAATAGAGCCAACAACGAGTGGAAGAAGATACCCACTTAGAGAAAGGAAGGCACCAACTACATATGCAAGTCAATACATCCTCTTGACTGATGATAGTGAACCGGAGTGCTATGAAGAAGCCATTGCCAACGAGAGCAGAGTAAAATGGTTGAACGCGATGCAAGAGGAGATGGAATCCTTGCACGCGAATTACACCTAGAAACTAGTAGAGCTGCCAAAAGGTAAGAGAGCACTCAGAAATAGGTGGGTCTACAACGTGAAGACTGGAGAAGTCGACAACGAGCCCAGGTATAAAGCCCACATAGTGGTGAAGGGTTTCCAATAGAGGAAGGGCATCGATTTTGACGAAATTTTCGCACCAGTCGTGAAGATGACATCCATTCGAATTGTTCTGAGCATAGCGGCCAGCATGGATCTGGAGATCGAACAGTTGGATGTCAAAACTGCATTTCTGCACGGGGAGCTAGATGAATTAATCTACATGCTGCAACCCGAAGGCTTTGAGGAGAAAGGTAAAGAGAATCTGGTGTGTTGACCGAGAAAAAGCTTCTACAGACTGAAACAAGCTCCACGCCAATGGTACAAGAAGTTGGAGTCCTTCATGATGGAACATCAGTTCCAGAAAACACATGTCGATCACTGTGTTCGTGAAAAGGTACGAGGAAGGAGATTTCTTGATTCTCTTGCTATATGTTGATGATATGTTGATAGTCGGCCAAGATGCATGGAAGATTGGAAGCTTGAAGAAAGCTCTCGACAAATCATTTTCCATGAATGACCTTGGACCGGCAAAGCAAATCCTAGGAATGCACATAACCCGAGACTGAGCTCGGAAGGCACTATGGTTGTCACAACAGAAGTATGTGACGAAGATCCTAGAGAGATTCAACATGTCAAACGCAAAGCTAGTCGGCTCCGTGTTGGCGACAAATTGCAAATTGAATGCGAAGTAGTGTCTGAAAGGACAGAAGGAAAAGGCTGAGATGAAGAAGGTACCATATGCCTCAGCCGTCGGCAGTCTAATGTATGCTATGGTCTATACGAGACCGGACATAGCATTTGTTGTAGGAGTAGTAAGACGATATATGAGTAATCTAGGGAGAGAACACTAGAAAGCAATGAAGTGGACACTCAGGTACTTAAAAGGCACCTCAGGTGTGTTCATAAGGTATGGTGTCGGAAAACCTGTGCTGGAATGTTTTACCGATTCGGACATGTCAAGAGATGTCGACTCGAGCCAATCCACATCAGGGTACGTGATGACCTATGCAGGGGGAGTAGTGTCGTGGCAGTCACGACTGCAGAAATCTGTGGCCTTGTTGACTGCAGAGGCAGAGTATATGGTAGCAGTAGAAGCCGGAAAAGAGCTGATCTGGATGAGAAATTTTCTCACCGAACTAGGCATGAAGCAAAAGGAGTTCTTGCTTCACTGTGACAGCCAAAGCACCATACACCTAGCCAAGAACGCGGCATACCACTCCTGGACCAAGCACATACAGAGAAGGTATCATTGGTTGTAGGAGAGAGTCGAAGAAGGAGATTTTTCCCTTCTGAAGATCCATACCAATGACAATGGATCTGACATGTTGACGAAGAACCTACCTATGGACAGACTCAGAGTCTGTCAACAAAATACAGGACTGACAGATTTCCTCCCATAGGAGTGAAGGGGGAGTTTGTTGGGAATATGCCCCTCTAGTGGGAGGATGATTCGACTATTTGGAAAGCCGACAGTCGAAGAGTCGGAAAACAGGAACCGAGTTGATGAGGAACTCGGCCGAGGCCAAAACCGGAACTATGTATATAGCCAAACTCGGGAGACTATACTTGTCCATAGTCTAAGTGTGCACTCTATGAGGGCTACGTATGTAAATAATCAGAAGGTTGCGTAAGTATATATGGAACTAGGGCAAACTTTTAGTTTGTGTGAGTTAGAGTAGACCAGAGAGAACGTAAAGTGTGCGTGAGAGTGAGTGTGTGTGTGAGCCGCGCCATAGCTGTGTGTGTAATAGTAGACGCGAAGAGCCCTGTGCGGCTGATACACTCGGCAAAGTGTTGTAATCATCTCTATATTGTATATCCACTATACTATAGTGAAGGCTCTGTTCACCCGTGGTTTTCCCTGTTTCAGGGTTTCCACGTAAATCTCTGTGCACAATTGTTTATCTTGTCTATTCTGGTATTCGTGTGTGATTCGTATTTGAGTGCGTAGTTCGTTTATTGTGATCTATTCCGCAATGATTTCTCAACAAGAATATGACCATAGGTAACTAGCTACCAGTAATAGCTAATTCGCTACCAGAATAGCTAATTAGCTCCCTCAGAATATGACCATAGCTAACAAACTACCAATAATACCTAATTAGCTACCAAAATAGCTTAATAGCAATTGCCAATAGCTAATTTAGCTATTACCAACTATTTCGCTACCAAAATAGTTAATTAGCTACCTAAGAATATCGAACATAGCTATTTAGCTACCAGAATAGCTAATTAGCTACCAGAATAGCTAATTAGCTACCAATCATAAGCTCTATTTAGTTACCGGAATAGCTAATTAGCTACTAGAATAGGTAATTAGCTACCTAAGAATATGAGCATAGCTATTTAGCTACCGGAACAGCTAATTAGCTGCCTATGATTATAGCTAATTAGCTACCTAAGAATATGAGCATAGTTATTTAGCTACCAACATAGCTATTTAGCTACCAGAATAGCTAATTAGCTGTTATGACTAGTTAATTAGCTACCAGAATAGCTAACTAGCTAATTAGCGAATTAGATGCATACGACTATAGCTAATTAGCTACCAGATTAGCTAACTAGCTATTCGTAATAGCTAATTTAGCTATTACCAGCTAATTAGTTGCTAGGATAGCTAATTAGCTACCAATCATAGCTATTTAGCTACCAAAATAGCTAATTAGTTGCCTATGATTATAGCTAATTAGCTACTAGAATAGCTAACTAACTATTCCTAATAGCTAATTAGTTATTACCAGCTAATTTAGTTATTACCAACTATTTAACTGCGAGGATATCTAATTAGCAACCAGATTAGCTAACTAGCTATTCCCAATAGCTAATTTAGTTATTACCAGCTAATTTAGCTATTACCAACTATTTAACTGCGAGGATATCTAATTAGCAACCAGATTAGCTAACTAGCTATTCCCAATAGCTAATTTAGTTATTACCAGCTCATTAGCTACTACGATAGCTAATTAGCTACCAGAATAGCTCATTAGCTACAAGAATAACTTATTAGCTGCTATAACAGGTTTGGAGAATAGCTAATTAGCTAATCAATATGTCCATTTTATTACGCAGGTTGATTTATTTATTAGGTTCAGGCGAATGCATCCAAATATCAAAGTTCAACTACAAACATTCGAGTCTCTTATGCCACACTTTGTGAGACGCTTGAAGAATCGATACAGATGTTGTTGCATTTACCATGTACAAATGGGTTTTCTCAAGGACCCTTTTAGATTGAGTACTGTGTCCGAGAGAAATTGAGGCCATCTTCCAAAGTCATAAATGTGTCATAGGTTTATGTCAAGATTATGGCCCTAGTAGATTTAGGTGGTGTCCAAATCAATTGAGTAGTGAAATATTAATCTCTGTCAAGTTATTTGAGTCAATTAACACCAATTTCGAAGGAAAGGTGTGTAAAAGAAAGGATCTAGTTAGGAAGTCGCTTAAACCAAGGGATTTGGTGTCTCTATTTTTAGTATTTCTAGGAAAGTTCATTAACCACAACTTTATTTATTCATGCCAAGCCCATCAGTTTAAGACTTGCATATCTGATTTTCCAAATGATGTAGTAGTCTCAATAGTAGATTTCGCAGTAGAATGAAATTCAATCTATGCATTGGTGTTCAGCGCAGGTAACCATTTTTGTGCACATAACATATTTTCGGGTTTCAGGTAATGTTAAAAAAGTAATTCATTTTTTTATTTCTGATGATACGAAGCATGATACCTTCTTCATCCAACATTGTTTTAACTTACATTGGCAATGATTATTAACTAAACGTTTGGAGCTTACTCAACATGGGGTCTGGTCTGATGGAGTTGCGTCACAATTCAAGGCTAGACGTCCATTTTATTTTGTGGGGAGGTATCCTGCTATAACAGGTTTGGAGATGAGATGGAATTTTTTTTGGGTCTAGCCATCGTAAAGGTGAATATGATGGTGCATGTGCTGTTATAAAGAGGGCACTTACCCATGAACAACTAAAGGTAGATGGTGTGCAGATGAATTGTGCAACACATGTAGTTGAATTTTTAAGAGCTAATATGTCAACAAGTGCAACTGGTGTTTATTCCTCACAGGTTCGAGATATCAAACGTGAATTTTGGGAAGTGAAGATACATGAAGTAAATAGGGAGAAGACCTGGGAGTGCCCAGGAATTCCCGAATTGCGATCTCTCCATGTTGTTCACGGTTATTCTAGGTTAGATGTTCATTGTATTGCGGTTAGAGAATTAACTTGTTTTTGCTTCCATTGTGTGCAGGGAAATTGGAGGTATTGTTTAAATAAAGCATATAGTTAGAATTGGGAGTATCATACATTGAACGATAAGGAAGCAGTTGATGGAGAAACAGAAAAGAATGTTGACTTCACATATCAAGGGCGTGAAGATACTCTAAGTGATGTCTTAAATGTTGGGTATACTTTTGTTGTAAATGCAATAGAAGGCAATTCAGAGGGTGCTGATTTTGATATATTGAAGTGCACGTTTAGTAAACAGTGTGCAACGCAGAATATATTAGATAGATACAGATTTACTCAAGTGAACCATCTACAAATTAAAATAGTTTGCATAATTTTAAGAAAAAGCATTATCATGAAATCCGCAATCCTAAACATACTCTTAAAATTACACAGTAGATAAGTTACTCAAAACAAGCAATTTAATTCGTCATTGATTAATCTGTCATCAAATTACTTATTTATAACATCCCATTGCCAATGTTTTCAAATCGCCTATAAATAGCTAAGCTCTTGCTAGTCAGTGGAACTTCTCTAAATATATGATTTGCATACCGAGCTCAATATGAAGTCCACAACCATGTAGCTAGTTGGCAGCTCAATGTTTTCACCAAATAGTGTCAAGGCATTTCCTCAGGTAGAATGAGACAACATCTGTAAATGTTGAGGTAATGCTGGAAATGTTTTGTATCCTGAATCAATGTATTGTCGGCATTATAATCTAGCCAAGTGGCCCAAAAATCAGAAAGTTTTTTGAATCTTGCAACATCCTTCTGCTCACAACTCTCTCGTGTCCACTGAGCCTTGACATGTTGTCGCCACTTCGGGAAGAATCTTTGTACACACTTCCACACATCTGTACGTGGTTTTTCACTCCAAATAAGCAAATCAAAGTATTGTGTAGCCCATTCTAGAAATTGATTTGCGTCCCTCCTTGGTGTCATATATCACACACTGATCAGGACTTTATCAAGCTCCAAGATCAAGGCTCTTCTTTCTACTTCTAATGGCTTAGGTTTCCCTTCCTCTAACTGAGCCTCTATTACACCAATTACTGGTAGCACACAATTAATTTCAATCAACTCAGGTTCTGTTGACACAATTGGTATCCTTTTCCTCTTCAAACCCCTTGTCGACTGTGTTGGGCCTAGCTTCACATTTTGGTGCTCTTGTATTGTCGACTTACTCATTAGTTCAGTGCATGTAGATATCACATGCTGCATCTACCTGCAAAATTAGATCATGTGTGCAACATGCTTGATCAACTTGTGTGACTAGATCATTTGTGTTAGTTTCTACATCTACTTTCAAGATGTGGCCCTCTAAACACGCAACAACATCAACAGTTTCCACACTGCCATCGGCCTTAGGAGCAATAGATTCAAACCCTTTAGGCTCTGCAACATCAGAAAACACCAACATATTCACACTCACAAAGTAATTAATAGTCTCACAAAACCACATAATGAACATGAAATATTTTCCATCATAGAGCAACATGAACATAATTATCTTGGAGAAAAATCATAGAGTTCCATTACATAATGTGGATCAAGCAACAACCAATCTGAGGTTTTACTTGTCCAAATAGATCATAGTAAAACTTCATAAAGCCCTAGGAAAATCGCTAACAATCATATCCCACTCAAGAGCCCCTCGAGAGCCCCTCGACCGAGTAATTGGTCTTGTCCCCAATCATGGCCCCTTCTTCAACCTTTTTCTAGCCGGTTGCCCATTTAGCCTTGCTTCTTTGACCCATTACACAAGTGTGTCCTCCTTCGACAACCTTTCCATCATCTCAGCAGTGGCTTGCACATCAGCCTCGTCTTGCGCTAGCTTTTCCAGTACAATGGGATCTATTTGTACATTAGTAGTTGGGCTCGGTGGGGTGGAATGAATGTTTTGGGATTGGAAGAAATGTTGCATCAAGTGTTCAAAAACACTATTGTTGTGAACCTCACATTTACATGTTGTTTCCAATATTTCATGGCTTTTCACATCGTTGCCTAATTCAGTACAATCTTCCAAAAGAATAGGGTGGAGCTTATCTGAAGGAGATGTGCTAGCAGGACTCTTACTTTCAGCCACGTTGGCAGCTATCTCCTCATTGGTTGGAGCGTCATTAGCACTAGACACCTCATGCGCCCTCCTTAATCCACAAGATTCTACAACAACATGGTCGCTAATTAGCTACTCAACTACATCTTAGCTAACTAACTATTCTTCTGGACTATGACAGTCACTGAGCTAATTAGCTACTTTGCTCAAGTATGGTACTAACTAATTAGCTACCACTTAGCTAATTAGCTACTCTTTGTCAATATGGTAGCAACTAATTAGCTACTCTACTAAAGTATGGTAGTAGCTAATTAGCTACTCAGCTAAAGTATTGGAGTAGCTAATTAGCTACTGTACTAAACTATGTTAGTAGCTAATTATCTATTGTACTAAACTATGTTAGTAGCTAATTGGCTACCACTTAGCTAATTAGCTACTCAACTAAAGTATGGTAGTAGCTAATTAACTACCACTTAGCTAATTAGTTACTCAACCAAACTATGGTACTAACTTATTAGTTACTCAGCTAAAGTATGGTAGTAGCTAATTAGCTACTGTACTAAACTATCGTAGTAGCTAATTAGCTATTGTACTAAACTATGGTAATAGTTAATTAGCTACCACTTAGCTAATTAGCTACTCAGCTAAAGTATGGTAGTAGCTAATTAGCTACCACTTAGCTAATTATCTACTATACTAAACTATGGTAGTAGCAAATTAGCTACCACTTAGCTAATTAGCTACTCAGCTAAAGTATGGTAATAGCTAATTAGCTACCACTTAGCTAATTAGTTACTCAACTAAACTATGGTAGTAGCTAATTAGCTACTCAGTTAAAGTATGGTAGTAGCTAATTAGCTACCACTTAGCTACTTAGTTACTCAACCAAACTATGGTAGTAGCTAATTAGCTACCACTTAGCTAATTAACTACATGTTAGCTAGTTAGCTCCTACACTACAACCATAATAGTTAAATAGTTTCCACACTTTATACGGCTTACCTAGTTAGCAAAGATGTAACTAATTAGCTACACAATTTTACCTGTTAGTTTCCCCACTCATTTGGGAGAGTTGTACTACAATCTGGGAGAGCTGTACTGAAATTTGTAATTTGTCCTTTTCAACATGTATCAGAAATCAACCACTTAAAAAATCAAAAACCCTAATCAGAATTTGTCATGAGAATTGGTGCAAAATTACAACACATTGTGACAGTAATCAGAAATTTGTAACCACAAACTTGTAATCTGAAACCCTAAATCACTTAAGGGAAACATCAACCCTAATCATCACTAAAGGCAAAAATAAATCGCAATACGAAATTCTGTCAATCAGAAATAGACATGTTGCTACACCCTGATCTTCGAGATATCATTGTTTGGGACTCCAACGACTTCGCCCTATTCGATTTTTGGGAAAGATGAACAGGCACCAAAGTTACAAATAGTTATCAGAAAGGAAAAAAAAAACTTTTTTAATATGTAACTGATACATACCTGGACGAGGATCGAACTCGTCGCGTGTTGTCGCTTTGAAGGTGCAATGCCAATCTCAGAGTTTTTGTGCTATTATGGGAGCTTTGTCTGCGTTCGTGCTCAGAGTACTCCATCTGTTTCAAGTTTGAACTGGAACTTAGGATTATCAGGAATTTGATGACATTCAAGTTGACCTTAGATGATGTCTGCGTTCCCCAAGTTCCACTACGTCAAAAACCAAAGTTCAAATATTCGAGTATTCTCATAAATTAAATGACATGTATTTATCAAGTCATCCTTGTTTGGGACTCCAACGACTTCGCCCTATTCGATTTTTGGGAAAGATGAACAGGCACCAAAGTTATAGATAGTTATCAGAAAGGGAAAAAAAATCTTTTTTAATATGTAACTGATACATACCTGGACGATGATCGAACTCGTAGCGTGTTGTCACTCTGAAGGTGCAATGTCAATCTCAGAGTTTTTGTGCTATTATGGGAGCTTCGTCCGCGTTTGTGCTCAGAGTACTCCATCTGTTTCGAGTTTGAACTGGAACTTAGGATTATCAGGAATTTGATGACATTCAAGTCGACCTTAGATGATGGCACTATTCCCCAGGTTCCACTACATCAAAAACCAAAGTTCAAATATTTGAGTATTCTCATAAATTAAATGACATGTATTTAATTTATAAAACATAAAATTTCGTAAGCCATCCTTATTATTTGCCCACAAAAAACTAGCTAAACAAATAGCTAATTAGCTGTGGCCATTTTAGTAGCTAATTAGCTATAATAGTGTTTCCACTCGCACGTTTTTACATAAGAACCAATGGCACCGGAGCCGGAGAACAGGCATGACTAGACGGGGTCGAAGGAATCAATGACACCCAGGGGTAATAAGTAGGTTACGTCGTACTTCTAGCGTACGCCAGAGGAATAAAATAAAAGAAAAGAAAAGAAAAATAGTAATAATGGTAATAATGAAACGAAAGAAAGAAAGAAAAAAGATATATGAGATTTCAAATGGTAATGATGAAGAGGTGATGGGAGCGAAGTGATGTCAGCCAAACAATTAAGAAACACCACGCATCATCATCATACTATAATTATCCATGGGATGCAAGCGCGGGAACCAAGAATAGACCTCAATGCATGGAGTGAAGAATCAGAGAAATGGGGATACAGAAGTACCGAAAACAAGAGGGAGATTCATTTCGAGACAAGACCTCTCAAGAGTACAGAGTGCGTAGACAATGCAGAATACCAGAAAAACACAAGCAAACGACCAAGCAAGGCATACTAGATACAGGGCGGAGAGAATCCCTTATTCTGGGAAGTGGCTAGAGTTTTCGTGTAATACGGGTTCGTGCATCCCCGACCGCTTGCCATGCCGAAGAACCACGAAGGGTTTATCATCGCAACCTTCGAGGGCTTGAGGGTGGATTGGCTGTTGATCCTTGCAACCTCACTCCGGACGATGATCTCAATGGTGGCAGACGGAAAAAAGGCATGGACCAGAGTCGTGTAGTGGCTAACTGTTTTGGTGTCATCGCCACGAGCCATCAAGCCAAAGAAAAGGGTAAAGGCCGAAACAACGCTACAACAAACTTCCAAACACATACTCGCAGATGGATAGCAGAGGCATCTTGGCAAGCAAACAAAGTTCTAGAGCCAAGAAGAGAAGAACCGCCCAGGTCGGCAAAACCCATTTGAATCAAGCTAGAAACGGATTATGACCAACATTAGGACAAGTTGAAGTATGCCCGTGCTAAACTCAAGGAGAAGACGAAGGCTCTAATGGCTCAGGAGAAATTGTTGGAAGAGAGAACGATACTACTACTGACCGACACAGTGAAAGAGCGAGCGGAAATACTTGACACTCAAAATCAACTAATAGAACGATCCTGGAGTGTATTGGAGAAAGTGCAAATAACATACCAAACCCCAATCCAGAATTATGAGGTGCAAGAAATGGCAACAACAGTGTTAATTAAGCAACTAAAGAAGGAAAAGGAGGCCATGGAAGATAAGGTCAAGATGGGCATCAACTGCATCCGGATGATCGTCAGTGCTTGTAAGGACCAAATAAAATGAAAATAGATGTTTGTTCTACACTAGTATGGAATCACTGGTCGAAAAAGGCAGCTGAACTCTAGATCCTTCGAGCTAATGCATTGGCCGAAACACAAATAGACGTCGTCCGGAAGCTCCTTGTGGATGGACAGTTGAGGCATCCTGGAAGAAGAGAAGATGGAAATGGATTATGGCCAGCATTAGGACATGTTGAAGTAGGCCCGTGCTCAACTCAAGGAGAAGACGGAGGCTCTAATGGCTCAGGAGAAATTGTTGGAAGAGAGAACGATGCAACTACTGACCGACGCAATGAAAGAGCGGGCGAAAATTCTTGACAGTCAAAGTCAAATAATAGAACGATCCTGGAGTGTATTGGAGAAAGTGCAAATAACATACCAAACCCCGATCCAAAATTATGAGGTCCAAGAAATGGCAACAACAACATTAATTAAGTAGTTGAAGAAGGAAACGGAGGCCATGGAAGATAAGATCAAGAGGGGCATCAAGCGCATCCGGATGATCTTCAGTGCTTGGAAGGACCGAATAAAATGAAAATAGATGTTTGTTCCACACAGTATGGAATGACTAGTCGAAACAGGCGACTGAACTTCAGATCCTCCGGGCTGATGCTAAAAACCGAAAGAAAGATGGCGACACCTTTTATAAGATGGATGAAGAAAGCATAGTCACCATCCAAGAAGAAGAATTGCTAGATGACTTTTATGCCTTGGCCAAAACACAAATAGTCGTCGTGCGGAAGCTCCTTCACGGGATCCGCACCGTTTAGTAGTCGGTAGTGAGTAAGGCACCGTTTTGTAACTCTTACCGGATTCCTATAAAAGGATTCAGATTGATGTATATTTTACGAAAGTAATGCAAGTTTAAGGATGGTTTTCTATTCTATTGTCTGATTTACGTTGTGTACTTTCCGTTTGTGCTATAATTTCTAACCTTACACGTGTAACTAAGATCCGGATAAGTGTGTGATTCCGGAAGGCATTCCGGAAAGTAACCGGATAGGGTTAAGTGAATAAGTGTCGAATCATTATCCATATCTCCGACCACCACTTTGGATATGTATTCCGGAAGGCAACACCTTGTGTTTGTGGCTAGTCCGGCCTTGGATTAACAAGAATTCTCTTATCTCAATCTAAGGAGGCTCCCACTATTCGCGATCATGTTTAGGAACTTCTTTAAACCTTCTTTTAGTGTACAACCAACCATGAAGTCATTAGTTATGATACCACTATAGTTTAGAAAAGGATTCCCATGCCTGGAAATGAGTTTACTATGAAGAACTAGAAGCTAAAATAAATGTGATTCATGAAGTTATGTCTTACGTTGTGCATGTGTGGATGAGCCGAGGGATAGGGATAGAGATAAAACTATACCTAATATAGCATAAATAAATACATGCAAGATGGAGACGATGGAGAGGGAGTGGGATATCAAACTTATCCACTTTATTCGATGCAAAGACATATCCCACTCACAAAGTTAATGTTGCGCTTTATTAAACATATATCCAACATCTATGCCGTTGACCTTGTTATCTGAAGATGCATTTCAACTTTATTTGTGATGTATTGCCAATTTGAAAATAATTTCGGTTTTCTTTTACTCTACTTTCAACCTAGTAGATCAACTGCAAATAGGTTGTGTTGCCAAAAAAATGCAATGTTTTTCCACTCCAAGAGATTTGGTAAATATATCCACCGATTATTGGTTTGTTTAGATATATCCAGACATTGATGGATACGTTCCAGATTGATGTCTTCGACTACGCAATCTACCTCAAGGGATGTAGTAGTGGTAGTGCACAATCGTGTGCATTAGGCTCACATTGAGAATAGCATTCAATGTCAATTGCATGCTACTAAGGTTATCACATTGAGCATTTGTTATCATTCAAGATTTACGGAGAGTTGAGTCAGGGTGACGAAACTTAATGTTGTTGTATGTATGTGTAATGTATACGATTATAAGTGCAATTATGAGTGTGAGTAAATACGTATGTGAACACATCCACACATGTGTACATGTGGACATATAGAAGAGGTGTGAATGAGTGATTAGTGTGAATGGCTAAGGGGGGTTGCACCCCTATGTATCTGCCCCTCTTGTAACTATTTAACCCTCTTATGGGGAATGAATGAATAAGGAATAACTTCTCTCTTAATCTCTCTTTCTCTCTTTGACACCTTTTCTGTTCTCTCACATTGAACCCCCTTGGGAGCAAGATGAAGCCATTCTAAGCATCACCCCCCACCCCACAATTCTTCTAAATGCTCATCCCCACCCCACAATGATTCTCTACGCCATACCATTTCCATCTTCATTATTATCCTCAATCCCCCCAACGCTCATCACACATATCATCTCCATCACCAATCATCATTATCATAAATATTAACCCTAACTCTAAAACATACAACATCATTATCTTAAAATGAGGATCAAAAAGCTCCATGCGAAGACGAGTGGCAAAATAATGTAGCACAAGGTGAAAAGAGCAAATAAGGATTTCCACTACGAGGAGTATTTCATAATATATTAAACAAATGAACATGTATAAGTCAATGAGCAAGTGGTCATAAGAGATGAGGAAAAAGTTGCAACATTATGAAGAAAAAGGTGGGAATCTGCTACGGCACATCATAAATTTTGAATTGTCCAAATGTCAACTCATTATGAACAAACGATTACACTCACATGATTACTGCACCTGTAATCCATAAGATTATTTATTTTCAATAATTAACTATGTTTGATATGAGTTTTTGTAAAAACATTACGTCTGAGAAGCATAGAGTACACACTCGGTTATCCGGAAACACAACAGTTAGGTATACACTGAGATGAGATAGATAGACAGACAAACAGAGATAGAGCAGAAAATGCTTTCTATTATGAAAACTCTCTATGCATACAATGTGAGTAGTGAGCACTCTTTAGCCAAGTCCTCAAAAGGACTGACAAAAGTACTGATGGGTACTTCAATGCTAATAAATGATCTCTAACAGTACCTCTCTAAGATATTCCTATTACAATGAATAGGTATAACGGCCCTAACGGCCTATCGACTTCACCATTCGATATGGTTTTCGGCTTTTGTTGAGAGACAAGCTCAACATTCGGTGCATAATCGGGTGCATAACCCAGTGCGTAAATTGGGTGCGTAAAACCATGCGCACAATAGGCCGTAGCAGTGCGTAAACCGAGAGGCCATTAGGAAGTTATTCCTCGTAAGGAATAATTTTGGGAGTGTGTGTTGTCGGCTCATTTATGAGCAGTCAAGTAATGTCAGTACTTGTGTCAACCCAATTGTCAGGGCTTATATAATATGTGCTCACTGAGCACAAAGCATGTATAGACAGAGAATTATTTTGAATAGAGTTGTGTATCTGCTCTCTCTCTCTGTCTCTCTGTCTCCGTCTCCATCTCTGTGTTTTCTACGTTTACCGAACTGTATACTCTGTGCTTTCCGCACACGCTTCCGCACACGCTATTCTTTTACATGGTATCAGAGCACGAGTGTTGATCTCCTCTGCAACCGACAAGAAAAGCTTGCGACAAAATAGAGTTGAAGTTGTTCTTCATTTATATTTTTTTCAAAAAAGAAAAAGACTTCAATATGGATAGAGGTATGGGAAGCTCGCTACCGACTAAAAAGCTTGATAGGAGCAATTACGCATCCTGGTCGTACAAGATGCACCAGTACCTGCTCGGTCACGGCTACTGGACTTATGTCGAAGGACCTAATCATGGCACACCCGATTCGACACACATAGATTTTTCGGCTTGAGAACAAGCGGCAAGCAGAGTTCTCTACTACTTTGCATCCTACCAACTATTGAGCTATATTCAGGATGCTAAGATGCCAAAGGACGCGTGGGTGAATCTCAAAAAGATTTTTGCTGCAAGCACAACGGCCAGGAAGCTGCAGCTTAGGCAGGAGCTCAGCAATGTCCGGCAAAAAGATCTATTTGTGGCCAATTACACGGCCCGAATCAAGGAAATCTATGACTCACTCGCCTCCGTCAACGTGAACATCGAGGAGGACGAGATGGTGCAAGTGTGCCTTGGTGGGCTAGCGTCCAGGTTCGGAGCTTTCCGAACGGCGGTTTGTACAAGAAAGAATACGCCTTCGTTTTTTGACCTTCATCGATATTGCTCATAGAGGAAAACCATGTGGGTGCATCGATGAGTACGCACGCTGACGAGAAGATGTTGTACACGGAGGAAGATAGGCCCCGTGGTCGTGGTGGACGAGGCAGATCAGCGCGCAATGGAGGCGGCCGACAAGAGCAGAACAAGCAGCATAATCAAAATGCTGACAATAGTTCCGGACCTTCCACAAGTAGGGGGAGTCATGGTGGTGCCGGAAGCCAACAAGAGAAGGTCGCGTCAGAATGCTGGTACTGTGGCAAGAAAGGCCACAAGGAGAGTGAGTGCAGAAAAGAGAGAGTTTATTCGGACAAAGCCGGATCGAGCCGAAGAGACGCAGAGAGGCGTTAGAGAGGCTTTCAGATGGGAAAACAACACCGACTTCCATTCCCCAATGAGCGTAATTGGAGTCGAAATACGCTCGATTTAATCCATTCGGATGTGTGGGGACCGGCACAGAACGTGAGTCTCGGTGGAAGCCGTTACTTCGTAACCTTCATCGACGATTTCACTCGACACACGTGGGCATGCACGATCATGAAGAAGAGCGAAGTCTTCGCATGTTTCCTTAAGATGAAGAGCCTTGCGGAAAGGGAAACAGGGCGTAAGATTAAATGCCTACGGTCCGAAGGCGGGAAGGAATACTTCTCCGACCAATTCATGAGTTATGTACAGAAGGAGGGAATTCAACATGAATTCTCGTGTAGATATACGTTGGAGCAGAATGGCGTAGCCGAAAGGAAGAAGCGGCTAGGGCAATGCTTGAAGAGAAGCATATGCCGAAATTCTACTAGGTTGAAGCCGTAAGGACGGTTGTCTACCTGCAGAATCAGACTTCTGCTAATGGAGGAGTGTCGCCACATGAGCTATATTTCGGAAAGACGGCCACACTTGAGGATTTTCGGCAGCATCGCGTATGTGCCTGTGCCGAAGGAGAAAAGGAGGAAGCTAGATGCCAAAGCCAAAAAACGTATCTTGGTTGGCTATTCATACGCACAGAAGGGGTATAAGTGTTACAACCCCCGAACGAAGGAAGTACGCGTAAGCCGAGATGTCATGTTCGACGATTTCGTTCGTGGTACTTGCCTTCACCTCCAACTCCTCATGACTCCATTCCGAATTCTGAGGACGAAGTCAGCGACGCCAAAATGCCTCCGCACGATGAAGAAATTGGAGGTCTGAGAGAGAGTCTGATCTCATTTCGGTTAAGTGGGCCGAATGAGGGGTTGGGCTGAAATGGCCAACCTATTGAAGAGACGGCAAGTAGTGGAGACTCGACCGTGATGTCCCCGTGTAAAGAACCGAGGAGACGGTTTACACGCAAGGGGAAGGGCAAGAAGAAAATGCCGGAGTACGATTTCGGCGGCACCGAGTCAGTTCGGAGCGAATCTGACATTGAGCCTATCGTTGTCATGATATGGCAAGACTGGAACCCATGACCTTATGCTACATGGGTCGAGCTCTTGACCATTAGACTATACATTGTAATACGTAGAATATTATTTTCATTTATGTTTTATTATAGAAAATTGATGTATATTCTAGATTTCTCTGGTACATTCTAGAAACTTCAGGAGTATTCCATAGAACACTATAAAAGGAGGCACAAGGCATTATTTCGAACCAAATCGGTTCAATGCCAGTCTTCAGCCTCCTAGCTATTGTACATTTTCTTCATATAATATATATCTCTTCTTATCATCACTCTCTCTTTCTCTCAATCTCTGTCTCCCTCCCTCTCTCTCACTCTTTCCTTCTCTCGAGAGTTCTTCACCTCTCTTAGTACTAATACTTCTTTTAGTACTAATTCCTTCTCTGTCTTCGTACTGTTCCTGACAGTTTGAACCGATTTTTCCTACCTTCTGTCTCTCTCATTTCCTACTAATCTCTTATTCCTCTTTTCTTTCATCCCATGGCCACTGTTAGCGTTGAAGAATATCAATCTGTTTTCCCGGAATTTCAATGCTTGAAAGAGAATTTCCATGCTTTGGAACAAGAAAACCAACGGTTGCTGGGGGATCTTCAACAAATCTCCTTAGGAAAGCAGCAAACGCAACAATAGCATGGGGAACTTGCGTTATGCGTGCAAGAACTCGAAGCAACCATCGTAGCGATGCAACAACAAGGGCCCGAAACATAAGGGATTCATAAAGAACCCAAGATTGGTCTTCCCACGAAGTTTGATGGAACGCGATCGCAGTTTAGAGGGTTCCTTAACCAGGTACGATTAGTTATTCAAATTCATCCTTCCCGATATCCCACCGATGCATCACGAGTGGGTTTAGTAGGCACTTTGTTAAGTGGCTCAACGTTGGCATGGTTCGCTCCACTATTAGAAAAGGAATCTCCGTTACTCAACAATTTTGAAGAGTTTCTAGATGAGTTTAAAGCATGTTTCGGAGATACTGACAGCATCAGGACCGCAATCAACAAAATTCGGCGATTACGCCAAGGTGACTGTCCAGCCTCCGCATACGCTACAGATTTTCGCCTACTCGCCGCCGATATCCCTTGGGATGATCAAGCGTTGATGGAGCAATTCCGTTATGGTTTACGCAACGACGTCAAGGATTTACTCTTGACCTTCCCCGAAGAGCCAAAGTCCTTAACAGAAGCAATCAGTCGCGCGGTGAGATGTGACAACAGCCTCTTTGAGCGACGTTCGGAACGACAGCTACAGATGCCGAGGGCAAGATCAGAGCCCACCTATGCCTCAGTGGTAGCAAGACCTTTTCCGAGGGAGTCATATAATGCGCCTCCAGCGAATACTCCGACTCCGATGGAGATTGACACTACACGTCGTCGAGGGCCATTATCCGAAGAAGAAAAGCAGTGACGCCGTACAAATCGACTATGTCTTTACTGTGGTGGACCAGGACATATTGCAATAAATTGCCCCCATAGGCCAAGAAGACAGGTAAACCAAATAGTCGCTAGTTCTAATTGTACTAAACCCGAGCCTATTTCAGTAGGGATATCTGATATTCCTAATAGTACTAATAGCCTAGATCTAGCGAACAGATTTGATGTCCTTAGTCAGTTAGAAGAAGAGTTAAACGACTAAGTCTAGCCAAAATAGGAGCCGTTTGGTTGGACAACCCTAGATCTGTGCAGCCCATTAGTCGTTCCATTCCCTCTAAACAAGTTAGTGATGTGTTCGTAGCCCTCCAGTACATGTCCCTCCAGTACATGTCCTAGCACTCCTAGATTCCGGAGCTAACTCTTGCTTTATGGATAAGAAATTTGCTCAAGCTTATAAGATATCCCTAAGAAAACTCAAGTGTCCAGCCTCTATTGTAGTCATTGATGGACGTCCCATTGCTTCCGGAAATATCATAGAAGAGTCAGAGCCCATTAATATTGTCCTAGATAACTTAGCATGTGTAGTATCGTTTAATATTATTAGTATCCCAGAACATCCCATAGTTTTAGGATTGTCGTGTTTCGAGTTACATAACCCAGACATAGATTGGAGAACAAGAGAAATCCGGTGTCGACAAACCCAAGGGTCAACTCAGAAGATGGCAACCATTTCGCTACATCAGTTGCGTAAAGAAGGGCGCAAGGAGGAAATGTTCCTCTTTGCAATATCAGTAAACCCCTCCAGCACCACTAAAGAAGAATCCACCGTTCAACTTCTCGAGAAGTATCGTCATTATGCCGATGTGTTCGATAAAGTACAAGCCAATACACTTCCTCATCATCGACCGTACGATTGCCCCATTGATTTACAACCGGGAAAAGAGCCGCCATGGGGACCGATCTACAATTTGTCACCAACCGAGCTGGAAGTCCTTCGGGCCTACAATTAGGAGAATTTGGTGTTAGAGAATCGACGGTTTCAAACCTTCACCTCTCGACCACAACCGAGGAAACACGAGTCAGTGCAGCAGTAAATCCAAAACACAGAGAGAGACTCGAATGCATAGGGTTTAGCGTGGAAAACCCTAAACGGGAAAAACCACGGGAGTGCAAGACTCCAACTATCACTATACGCAGGGAATGTACAATGGCGAGCTGCAAGGCGACGACCTTGAGCTCGCTGTCCTCGCCACAGGCAGCGGTATTACACAGAGGCGTCGACCTCTTCCTTTCTCTCTCTCTCTCTCTCGGCTGCTCTCACTTCGCTCCCTCTAAGTGGAAAACAGAAAATGAGCAACAACAAAAACTGTTTGCCCTAAGTCATATTTATACACATATGACTTTCGGGCTATTTACAAATATAGCCTCAAGGGCTCTTGGCAAACATATTCACAAATATGTCCCCGCATCCGGATCTCTCTCCGGGTACATTCGTCATCCGGCTCCGTAACCGGGGTCTTCAGCATCCGGCTCCGTAGCCGGGGTCTTCATCATCCGGCTCCGTAGCCGGAGTCTTCAGCATCCGGCTCCGTAGTCGGGGTCTTCAGCATCCGGCTCCGTAACCGGGGTCTTCATCATCCGGCTCCATAGCCGGGGTATTCATCATCCGATTCCCGGACATCCGACCATCCCATCCGGAGGGACCGTAATCCCAACAAACTCCCCCTTCACTTCGGCATGGGATGTCTCTCCAATCCGATCCTTTTCCGGCATGCTTCCAGCTTGTCGGGTGTGAGTACCTTGGTCAGCATATCCGACCCGTTCTCGTCCGTGTGGATCTTCGTCAGCACGAACTCCTTGTCTTCTATCCTTTCCCGGATCCAGTGGTATCTACGCTGGATGTGCTTCGTCCGGGAGTGATAGGCCGCATTCTTCGCAAGGTGGATGGCACTCTGACTGTCGCAGTAGAGTCGGTACTCCTCCTGCCGGATACCGAGCTCTCTAATGAAGTCCTTCATCCATATTATTTCCTTGCCGGCTTCAACAACCGCCATGTACTCCGCCTCCGTGGTTGACAACGCAACCGTCTTCTGCAGCCTCGACTGCCACGAAACAGCTCCCCCTGCATATGTCATCACATACCCTGATGTGGACCGGCTGGTATCTGCATCAGCCGACATATCCGAATCGGTAAAGCCGTCGAGTTCGGGCTTACCGGAGCCGAATCGGAGGCATACGTTTGCCGTGCCCTTCAGGTATCGGAGTATCCACTTGGCTGCGTTCTAGTGCTCTTTGCCGGGATTGCTCATGTACCGGCTCACCACTCCGACTGCATATCCTATGTCCGGTCTTGTACACACCATTGCGTACATCAAGCTTCCGACGGCCGAGGCATATGGTACTTTCATCATGTCCTCCTTCTCAGCCTTTGTCTTGGGGCTTTACTTGCTGGACAACTTGCAGTTTGCCGGGAGGGTTGACCCGACCGGTCTTGCTTCCGACATGTTGAACCGGTGAAGCACCTTTGTCACGTACTTCTCCTGTGACAACCACAACTGCTTCTTCTTCCGGTCCCGGATGATATGCATCCCTAGTATTTGCCTCGCCGGACCCAGGTCCTTCATTGAGAAGGTTCGGTGAAGCGCTTTCTTCAGCATCCGTATCTTGCCCTGGTCCCGTCCGACAATCAACATGTCGTCCACATACAGGAGGAGTATTAGAAAGTCTCCTCCTTCGAACTTCTTCACAAACACGCAGTGATCGGACTGCGTTTTGTGGTACCCTTCGTTGGTCATGAAAGAGTCGAACTTCCAGTACCATTGCCGGGGAGCCTGCTTCAGTCCGTAAAGGCTCTTCTTCAACCGGCATACCAGGTGCTCCTTCCCTTTCTTCTCGAATCCTTCCGGTTGCTGCATGTAGATCTCTTCTTCGAGGTCACCGTGAAGGAATGCCGTCTTCACGTCCATCTGTTCTACCTCGAGGTCCATGCTTGCCGCTATGCTCAGCACCGTCCGGATGGAGGTCATTTTCACTACCGGGGCAAATATCTCGTCGAAGTCGACGCCCTTCTTCTGCTGGAACCCCTTCACCACGATCCTGGCTTTGTATCTCGGGGGGTTTCCGGCATCTCCCGGTTTCAGCTTGAACACCCACTTGTTTCGAAGTGCCTGCTTTCCTTTCGGCAACTCCACAAGTTCATATGTGTGGTTCTCATGCAGGGAATCCATCTCCTCCTGCATGGCACTTAACCACCTGCGCCTATGGGTGTCAAGTTTTGCTTCTTCAAAGCTCTCCGGCTCCCCCTCGTCGGTTAGCAGCACGTGCTCTGGTTCCGGAAATCTCCGGGGGGCCCTTCTCTCTCTTAGAGGATATCTCCGTTCCGGAGCTTCGGTAACCGGCTCCTCCGTTTCCTCTTCATCCAAATCCATTTCGGGATCGGGGCCGGTTCCGGTATCAGTTTCATCTTCCTCGGCTGGTTCTGTTTCTTCACCGTCTTCGGCCGGATCCTCGAGTGCTAACCGGTCCCTTGCCGGTCGGGACTGCTCTTCGTAGAGTTGATCCTCACCGGTCGACTTGGAGCTCTTCATCTTCTTCTCCGACTCCCAGTCGGCGAGTGTCTTGTCCTCCATGAAGATGATATCTCGACTCCTGAATATCTTCTTGTCGACCGGGTCCCATACTCGGTAGCCGAACTCGTCGTCGCCGTAACCGAGGAATATGCATGGCCGGGTCTTTGGATCTAACTTTCCTCTTCGGTCCTTTGCCACATGCACGTATGCGAGACACCCGAACACCTTCAGATGCCGGTAGGACACTTCCTTACCGGTCCACACTTTCTGCGGCGTGTCTCCGTCCAAAGGTACTGAGGGTGATCTATTTATCACATACGTCGCCGTCGACATTGCCTCAGCCCAAAATCCCTTGGGTAATTTCGCATGTGCTAGCATACTCCGGACCCTCTTGTTAAGAAAACGTGAAGAAGGCACTCGGGCTCTTCTTATGTATGCGCGGCGGATCGTAGTGTGCTGGATCGTTAGCGTGCTCTAAACAGACAGAGAAAGGAAAGGGGACTTACCTCTGTAGTAGCAAAATGGTTTTCTTCTATTACATGTAGAGCTCAACTTGCTCTCGTCAGTCTTCTGGTCTCTCACTCTCTCAGAGTTCTCTACTCACTATTCTCTGTTTTTTTTTACTGCTTACATCCTATTCACTCTCACTTACTTTTACCTAAGTCATAAGTTATTACACATGCAGCTAATTAGCTGCCAGTAGCTAATTAGCTGTCAGTCGCTAAATAGCTGTTCACTAGCTAATTAGCTGTCACTAGCTAAATAGCTGTTTTACCTTTTTGTTCACTAGTAGCTAAATAGCTACTATAGCTTATTTCCCAATAAGCATCGCATACCATGTTGAGCTTGCTTCTCAACACTCCCCCTCAAGCTCAACTTATTCTTGCTTGAGGTTCTCTTCAATCTTCTTTTCCATTTTGCTTTTTAGCCATCTCATCAATGTTTACAACTCCCATCATGTTCCGAAACTGTGTATGCTTTTCCACACTCAATCCCTTTGTGAGAATATCAGCAACCTGCTGATTTGTATTCACATACACCAGATCAACTTCTCCTTCGATCACTTTTTCTCTAACAAAGTGATAATGCACTTCAATGTGCTTTGTTCTTGCATGGAACACAGGGTTCTTTGCAAGTTGAATGCTGCTCATGTTGTCACACTAGATTGTGACAGTACCGTCTATATACTCTCCCAAATCAGCAAGCAATCTTCTAATCCATACCTCTTCACAAGTGGCTATGGCAGCTCCTCTGTACTCAGCTTCAGTACTAGATAATGCAACAGTAGCCTGTTTCTTGCTACTCCATGAAATACCTGCACTTCCCAATGTAAAGATATATCCACTTGTGGATCTCCTGTCTGTTTGGCTTCCAGCCCAATCAGCATCTGTATATCCTTCCAGATTTATGTCCAAATCAGCCCTGTAAAACAATCCATAGTTCTGAGTAGCTTTTACATACCTCAGAATTCTTCTAATGCAGTCCAAATGCGGCTTGGTTGGCTGTTGCATAAATTGGCTGACTAATCCAACAACATAGCTCAAATCAGGTCTTGTTATAGTCAAATAAATAAGGCTGCCCACCATAGACCTGTACATGTTTACATCTTCTATCTTGGCTCCCAAATCAGCCCTCAACTTGCAGTTTTTATCAAGTGGTACAGCAATAGGTTTGCATCCAAGCATACCATACTTTTTCAACATAGTTGTTGCATACTGTTTTTGCAACATACATATACCACTTTCAGATCTGATGATTTCAATACCAAGAAAATATCTAAGATCTCCCAAATCTTTCATATGAAACTGCATTTCCAGATTTTTTTTCAACTTTCTTATTTCATCCACGGAATCTCCTCCAATAATCAAATCATCTACATAAATCAGAATAATAACAATGCAATCATTTTCACTTTTTACATACAAAGAAGGATCAGCTTTTGACATTTTGAAACCAAGATTTTTCAGAGAATCTGAAAGTTCTCTGTGCCATGCTCTTGGTGCCTGTTTCAGTCCATAGAGAGCTTTTTTCAGCTTACATACATAATCATGTTGTTTCTTATCTTCAAAACCTGGTGGTTGACTCATATACACTTCTTCTTCCAAGTTACCATGTAAAAAAGCATTTTTTACATCCATGTGATGCAAAATCCATTTTCTGGCTGCTCCTACAGCAAGTAGTGTTCTCAAGGTTGCCATCTTTGCAACCGGTGCAAAAGTCTCATCATAATCAATCCCTTGCATCTGAGCATATCCTTTTGCAACCAATCTTGCTTTATGTCTACTTACATTCCCATTGGAGTCATGCTTTGTCTTGTAGACCCATTTGCAGCCTACCACATTTTTCTCTTTTGGTAACTTCACTAAATCCCACGTTTTGTTCTCAGCCAATGCATCAATCTCTTCTTGCATTGCATCCATCCATTTCTTCTCAGATTTTGCTTCTTCAAAGCTATTTGGGTCAGGGATCTGTACCACCTTAGACATATATGCATAGTGCATAGCCATATATGTATCATACCCAAATCTTTCCACAGTCTTTTTCTCTCTATCTGATCTTCTCAGTTTCTGATTTGCATTCTTTATTGCCTTTTCCATACCAGGGATTTTCATTTCCTGTATTCCAAGGAAATCATCCAAAGACATATTTGAATCTTCATCTTCCATGTTTTTTGATAGGTCATCCGGGATTTCATACTCTGGCATTTTCTGTTTTCCTTTTTTGTCATCAGATTTTTTCTGTCCAGTTTTTCCACTCCATGAATTTGAATCAGATTTACCATCTGAGCTTTTTGATGGTCCAGAACATTCTGTTGATGTTGGACTTTGCTGTCCAACCTTGTCTCCATCTCTGTGACAGTCTTCTACATTTTCTGATCTGTCTTTGTCTTCATTTTGACAGTCTTCATCAGTCTCTAGATTCTGTTTTGGGCTGTACCAACTAGCCAACTCATCAAATATCACATCTCGACTTGTCACAATCTTTTTAGTCACAGGGTTATAACATCTGTACCCTTTTTGTTCTTCTGAATATCCAACAAAGATACATTTTTCTGCTTTTGGATCCAACTTACTTCTTACTTCTGCAGGCACATGTACATATGCAAGGCATCCAAACACTTTCAAGTGTTGTAAGCTAGGCTTCCTGCCATAAAAACACTCTTCAGGAGTTGCCTCATGTACTCCTGATGTAATACATCTATTTAAAATGTAATTTGCTGTATTTACAGCTTCTGCCCAATAGTATAATGGCATGTTCTTCTCAGTCATCATTGCCCTTGCTATGTTCACCAAAGTTCTGTTTTTCCTCTCAGCAACTCCATTTTGCTGTGGAGTATATCGGCATGTGAACTGTCTTCTTATTCACTGATTACACAAAAAATCAGAAAATTCATTGGAGAAATACTCTCCTCCTCCATCAGATCTCAAACATTTTATCCTTGTACCAGCCTGCTTTTCTACCATGCATTTAAACTTACGAAAACAGTCAAATACTTCACTTTTCTCCTTCATGAAGTACACCCATGTCTTCCGTGAACAATCATCAATAAATGTAACATAAAATCTGCATCCACCAATAGATGCATTCTTTGTTGGTCCCCATACATCTGTATGTATCAAATCCAACAGATTTTTGCTTACATGTCTCTCATGAGGGAATGGCAACCTGTTTTGCTTACCATATTGACATGCTTCACATACTTTTCCCATTTCACACTTTTTCAAGTTTGGCAGTCCAGCCACTGCATCTTTTCTCAACATATTCTTTAATGTTTGCATACTTATATGGCCAATCCTTTTGTGCCACATTTCCACATCTGAGATTACACTCGTTCCATTTGCAAACATGGCTGAAATCTGTTTGGGCATTTCTACATCCAAGATAAACATTCTTCCTTGTCTCTTCCCTTTTGCAATGAGCTTCCCATTCTTTTCTATATAGCATCCACTTTGCTTAAACTTCACTTGCATACCTTGCTCTACAATCTGTCCAACAGAAATCAGATTCTTAGCAAGGTTTGGAACATGCATCACATTCAACATATACTTGGTTTTTCCTCTTTCTTCCCACAATGGGATATCTCCAACATGTTTTATTTGGTGAGTTGTGTCATCACCTGTTTGTACATAACCAGGAACCTCTGGTTCTCTTAAACTCTCAAACCAATTTGCATGTCCAGTCATATGGTTAGATGCCCCCGAGTCTACATACCACGTAAACTCTTCATTACATTTCTGTGAGCTTTCAGCCACTGCTGCTATCTCATGTTGCACTACAAAAACACCTTCTTTTTCACAATCTTCACTAGTAGAGGCATAGTTACTCTGTTGTCCTTTTCCTCTTTTCTCATCATTTTGTTTCTTGTAACATTCAGCCTGTGTATGGCCTGGTTTACCACAATACCAGCAGCCATCATCATTTACATAAGTTTGCTTACCTCTACCTTGGTTGCTCCCCCTGCCTCTGTTGTTGTTTCCTCCTCTATGAGCTTGTTGTCCTCTTCCTTGAAAGCCATTATTATTGGTTCTTCCTGAGCCAAATCTTCCATGGCCTCTTCCTCGGCCTCTTCCGGCATTATTATAGAGAGCTTGCCCCTCGTTCTCTGAGTTTCCTTTATTTGCATCATCCATCTGATTCCTTTCCTCTACCACAAGCATTGAGACCAGATCTGAAAAACTTGGGATACTATCCCTTGTGAGCATAGAAGTTTTAAAACTCTTGTATTGAGGTCCTAAGCCTCTTAAGCATATTTCCACTTTGTCATCATCTTCTATCTTCACATTGATAGAAGCAAGTGATTCACATATACTCTTGATTTTTAGGGCATATTCATTTATTGACATCTTACCTTTCTCCAAGGTATTTAGCTCAGTCTTTAACTGGAGCTTTCTAGCCTTTGTGTTCACAGCAAACAGTTTTACCAAGTTGTCCCAAGCTTCTTTTGGGAGCATAGCATCTTGTATATGCCCAAGCATTGAATCTGAGATGCTGAGTGATAGCCAATGCATTACTTTCCTTGCCCCTTGATTCCAATCTTTAAATGCCTTAATATGTGCAGCTGTTGCATTCTCTTCTGGGATCTCTGGAGCCTCTTCTAGGTCTCCTTCAATGTAATCCCAGTATCCTTTCCCCATCAGAAAGTTTGTCATTCTGAATTTCCACGCCGGAAAATTGTTTTTATCTAATTTCTCTGTGACCATTTGGCCTACATTCTCTACAGCCATTTTTTTTTTCCTTCCAAAAAACCAGGGTTTTGCTTTAGTTACTTCAACAAGTAACTTTCTGATTTCTGATCAGCAACCAGAGAAATAACTTTCTCAGATTAAGGCACTGCTATACTCTTCCTTACGAGCTACTCTGCTCTGATACCATGTTAAGAAAACGTGAAGAAGGCACTCGGGCTCTTCTTATGTATGCGCGGCGGATCGTAGTGTGTTGGATCGTTAGCGTGCTCTAAACAGACAGAGAAAGGAAAGGGGACTTACCTCTGTAGTAGCAAAATGGTTTTCTTCTATTACATGTAGAGCTCAACTTGCTCTCGTCAGTCTTCTGGTCTCTCACTCTCTCAGAGTTCTCTACTCACTATTCTCTGTTTTTTTTTACTGCTTACATCCTATTCACTCTCACTTACTTTTACCTAAGTCATAAGTTATTACACATGCAGCTAATTAGCTGCCAGTAGCTAATTAGCTGTCAGTCGCTAAATAGCTGTTCACTAGCTAATTAGCTGTCACTAGCTAAATAGCTGTTTTACCTTTTTGTTCACTAGTAGCTAAATAGCTACTATAGCTTATTTCCCAATAAGCATCGCATACCATGTTGAGCTTGCTTCTCAACACCTCTCCATTATGGTCCGGTTCATCCTCTCGGCCAGCCCGTTCAGTTCCGGCGTCTTCGGCACAGTAAACTCGAGCCGGATTCCCTTCGAGCGACAGTACTCTGTGAACTGCCCCCGGTATTCCCCTCCGTTATCCGCTCGTATCGCTTTCAGCTTCTTGCCGGATTCTCTTTCCACTCTCGCGTGGAGTTCTTTGAAGACGGACAATACTTGGTCCTTTGTCTTCAACGGTGCCGTCCACAGCTTCCGGCTATGGTCATCTATGAATGTTATGAAGTACTGGGCTCCGCCATGTGACTTCGTTTCTACCTGACACACATCAGTGTGTACCAACTCCAATGGTACACTACGTCTCGTCGGTGGCCTTGAGTGGAAGGAGGTTCGGTTCTGTTTACCGGCCAGGCAATCGGTGCACTTCTCCAGGTGCACATGCTTCACTGGAATAAGGTTGTCATCGGCAAGCCTCTTCATCCCCTTCTCCCAGCTTTCCGGCAAGTTATCTTCGGTGCAGGAGGTGCTGAGAGTCACCACCAAGTTCTCCCAGCTTTCCGGCAATGTACACATCAGGATGATGGCTTGCATTGCATCCTCCAACGGGAACTTGATCGCCGCAAGCTGGTTCACGAATCCCATGAACGTGCTCACGTGTTCCACCATATTCTCGCCGTCCCGGTACTTGAGGTTCACTATCTTCCTCATCAGGGAGGTCCGGTTCAACACATTCTTCCTCTCGTAGAGGCCCGACAGCTTCTTCCACATCTCATATGCGTTGGTGTCGTTCGCCACATGTTGCAGAACACTTACATCTACATATTGCCGGATCGTCGCTACGGCTTTCCGGTTCAGGAGCTTCCACTCCGACTCTATTACCCCCTTGGGTATCTCGGCATTGTCGATCGGTTCGTACAGGTCTCGGACGATGAGAAGGTCTTCCATCTTTATCTTCCAGTCGGCGTAGTTCTGTGAGTTCAACACCATCATGCCCGGAGGCCCACTACCGCCGCCTTCCATTTTCTGTGTTAACCGTGCTCTGATACCAAGTTGATAGAGAATTGACGGTTTCAAACCTTCACCTCTCGGCCACAACCGAGGAAACACGAGTCAGTGCAGTAGTAAATCCAAAACACAGAGAGAGACTCGAATGCACAGGGTTTAGCGTGGAAAACCCTAAACGGGAAAAACCACGGGAGTGCAAGACTCCAACTATCACTATACGCAGGGAATGTACAATGGCGAGCTGCAAGGCGACGACCTTGAGCTCGTTGTCCTCGCCACAGGCAGCGGTATTACACAGAGGCGTCGACCTCTTCCTTTCTCTCTCTCTCTCTCTCGGCTGCTCTCACTTCGCTCCCTCTAAGTGGAAAACAGAAAATGAGCAACAACAAAAACTGTTTGCCCTAAGTCATATTTATACACATATGACTTTCAGGCTATTTACAAATATAGCCTCAAGGGCTCTTGGCAAACATATTCACAAATATGTCCCCGCATCCGGATCTCTCTTCGGGTACATTCGTCCTCCGGCTCCGTAACCGGGGTCTTCAGAATCCGGCTCCGTAGCCGGGGTCTTCATCATCCGGCTCCGTAGCCGGAGTCTTCAGCATCCGGCTCCGTAGTCGGGGGTCTTCAGCATCCGGCTCCGTAGTCGGGGTCTTCAGCATCCGGCTCCGTAACCGGGGTCTTCATCATCCGGCTCCGTAGCCGGGGTATTCATCATCCGATTCCCGAACATCCGACCATCCCATCCGGAGGGACCGTAATCCCAACATTTGGAAAATGATTTCATTCGGCATTCGAAATCTCCAGCCGGCGCGCCCATTTTCTTCGTCAAGAAAAAGGATGGATCGCCTCGTCTCATTGTAGATTACCGTGGCCTGAATAAGGTTACAATCAGGAATAGGTATGCTCTTCCCCTTATCTCAAGTCTTTTAGAACGGATCAATGGTGCCAGGTTCTTCACGAAGATCGACTTACGGGGAAGCATATAACCTCGTACGGATCCGACCAGGAGACGAATGGAAGACCGCGTTTCGCACCAGATATGGGCACTTTGAGTATACGGTCATGCCGTTCGGCCTCAGTAATGCGCCGACAGTCTTCCAGCACATGTCTAATGATATATTCCGAGATCTATTGGATGATTGTTGGATCTATTTGGATGATCTACTGGTTTATTCAAAGACCCAAGAAGAACATGATTCTCATGTACTATTAGTACTAAAACGACTTCGAGAACATGGTCTGTATGCAAAGCTGGAAAAATGTAGTTTCAGGTGCAACCAAGTGGAATTTCTCGACTACATCATTTCGTCAGAAGGCATCTCCATGGACCCAGCTAAGGTCAAAACAGTGGTAGAATGGCAGACTCCGCATTCGGTGCGGGATGTGCAATGCTTCCTAGGCTTTGCCAATTTTTACCGGAAGTTCATACAAGATTACTCAAAGATCGTTCTACCTCTCACACAACTTACCAGGAAGGGACAATCGTTCATCTGGTCTGAAGGAACGGACATGACTTTCAAGAGTCTTAAAAAGGCATTTACATCAGCTCCAATTCTAGCTCATGTCGATCCGGAAAAACCATTCATTATCGAAGTTGATGCATCGGATTTTGCATTGGGGAGCATTCTGTCACAACAGGGGAATGATGAGAAGCTACATCCTGTGGCTTTTCACTCACGCAAGTTTGACGCCGCCGAAATCAACTACGAAATTCATGATAAGGAGCTATTGGCAATAGTGGATTCTTTTATGCAATGGAGGCATTTTCTGGAGGGATCCTCTCATCCAGTCACCGTATTTAGTGACCACAAGAACCTTGCCTACTTTCAAGATGCTCGTGTGTTGAATCGAAGTCAAGCTCGGTGGGCCCACTTCCTCACGCGTTTCGACTTCAAAATTACATATCATCCGGGGAAGCACCAAGGGAAGGCAGATGCATTATCACGGCGTTCGTATCTAGCACCCCGTCCCGGCGAGCCAACTTTCGATAACCAAAAACAAGTCATCTTGGGACCGGCACGCCTACAAGCAACACAGATCTTTGACATGCCCATGGATTCCCGCGTTATCGATACCATACGCGAAGACTTGAAGACAGATGCGTTCGCCCAAGCTATACTAGCACAAATTGATCCCTCTCGAGCGTCGTGTTCACAATCGCAACCACCAGGTACAGACTATCGGCAATTCAAATACCACGATGGATTACTCTTCTTTAAAGAACTTTTGTATGTTCCTAATGGTTCTTGCCGCCTTCAAGTAGTACAAAACTGTCATGACACATATACAGCTAGGCATTTTCGTAGTACTAAAACGCTACATTTAATACAACGATCATTCTGGTGGCCCTGTATGCGACAATTTGTCGAAGATTTTGTCCGGACTTGTGATACATGCTGTAGAGCGAAAATGCCGAGGCATCATCCATATGGTTTATTAGAACCGTTACCAATTCCAAGCAAGTCGTGGCAATCCATTGCTCTAGACTTCATCACAGATCTTCCAGTCTCTAAGGGGTTCAATGCGATTCTAACGGTGGTCGATCGATATACGAAGATGGCTCATTTCTTGCCATGTACTAAGGAGATCTCCAGTGAAGACACTACCGAAATTGTCATGCGTGAAGTATGTCGGCATCATGGACTTCCCGATAGTATCATCAGCGACCGTGGACCCCATTTCGTGTCAAAATTCTGGAAGCACCTTTTTAACATGCTCAAGGTCACTTGTAACCTCTCCTCCGGCTACCACCCACAAACCGACGGCCAAGCCGAACGAACCAATCAAACGCTGGAGTAGTATCTGCGGTGCTTTCTCAGCTATCATCAGGATAACTGGGTAGATATTCTCCACTTCGCCGAATTTGCCTATAACAACTCTATCCACGCATCCACTAAAGTTACGCCATTTTATGCTTATACGGAATGTCACCCCCGGTGGTGTGTACTTGAAACCCCAGAGGTGTCCACAAATCCTTGCGCAGAGGATCATTTGGAGAGGTTACGCAAGATACAAGCGGATTTATCTACTCATCTCCAACAAGCTCAAGAAGCACACAAGGTTTATGCGGATCGTCATCGACTCCCATCTAGTTTTAACATTGGAGATCGGGTATGGCTACTCCGACGACACATCAAGACTACTCGCCCATGCGAGAAGTTGGATTATCGGTGATTAGGTCCCTTCCGTATCATAGGAAAGATTAATGATGTCGCTTTTCATCTTGATCTACCTCCACAACTTCGGATACATCCGGTGTTTCATAGTTCTCTCCTTGAACCCTATCAAGAGAGCACCATCCCAAGACGTATTACACAGCCTCCACCCCCGATCGAGCTTGAAGATGGACCTGAGTACGAGGTTGCCGCCATCCTTGATTCCAAGCTTGTTCGCAACAAGCTCTACTATCTAGTCGATTGGCTAGGATATACTCCTAGCGAGCGTACTTGGGAACCGATAGAGAATGTCACCGATGCTCGTGCTCTTCTTGAAGACTTCCATTGGCAATATCTAGACAAACCGGGTCCTCAATCCAAAACGACTCGTTACACTCGTCGTTTTAAAGGGGGGATAGTGTCATGATATGGCAAGACTCGAACCCATGACCTTATGCTACATGGGTCGAGCTCTTGACCATTAGACTATACATTGTAATATGTAGAATATTATTTTCATTTATGTTTTGTTATAGAAAATTGATGTATATTCCAGATTTCTCTGGAACATTCTAGAAACTTCAGGAGTATTCCGTAGAACACTATAAAAGGAGGCACAAGGCATTATTTCGAACCAAATCGGTTCAACGTCAGTCTTAAGCCTCCTAGCTATTGTACATTTTCTTCATATAATATATATCTCTTCTTATCATCACTCTCTCTCTCTCTCTCGATCTCTCTCTCCCTCCCTCTCACTCACTCTTTCCTTCTCTCGAGAGTTCTTCACCTCTCATAGTACTAATACTTCTTTTAGTACTAATTCCTTCTCTATCTTCGTACTGTTCCTGACACATCTCCTCGTTCATTGCTTCGATCCATCGCGGGTCCGTCGCGGCTTCCGAAAAGGTTTCCGGCTCCCGTACTGTCGCTACCTTCATCATAAAGGCGTAATGGTACGCCATATAATCGTTGTAGCCAAATCGGCTTACGAGGTTCTTTTCACGGGTGGATCAGCGGAGTTTTTCATTTGCAGAGATGAGGGCTTTCTTAGCTCCGATTGGTACCTTGAAACCACTGAACTCACTGTCAAGTGAGTGAGTCGATTCATCGTCGTCGAAGCGATCGTCTTCATATTCCGCCATTTTCACCTTGCCTTTGTCCATCTTCGGGCTAGGCCGTGATGTGCTTTGATCACTCAAAGGCTCTTGTGGTCCACTCAGTCGGGTCGTGATGGGACTTTCTTCGAACATGCGCGTAAGGTGATCTTCATCCTCTATCTCTTGTTCGGTGGATTCCGGGTCGAGCGGGGTCGGAGTCGAAGTTGTCTCTGGTGCGTACCAGGATGCAGACTCATCAAAGACGACATCTCGACTTACCCGAGATGTTCGAGTTGAGGGGTTGTAGCACTTGTACCCCTTTTGCTCCAGTGAGTATCCTACGAGGATACATTTCTCCGACTTTGGGTCGAGCTTTTGACGCTTCTCGTCGGGGATATGCACATATGCAATAGAGCCGAATATCCGAACATGTGATAGGTTCGGCTTCTTTCCGAAGAATCTTTCGTGCGGAGTGACCTCGTGCACGCCGGATGTTGTGCACCGGTTCATTAGGTAGACGGCCGTATTTGCCGCTTCGGCCCAATATGACTTGGGCATATGGTTCTCGTTCATCATGGCCTGCGCTACTTCAAGGATGTGCCGATTTTTGCGCTCGGCTACTCCGTTTTGTTGCGGAGTGTGTCGGCAAGTGAATTCTCACCGAATTCCCTCCTTTTGGAGATATGTCGTGAAATCGTCCCAGAAGTACTCCTTGCCGCCATCCGATCGAAGGCATCGTACATGTCGGCCCGTGGCTTTCTTGACTTCATTCTTGAAATTTTGGAAGTGTCCAAACACTTCGCTCTTTTGCCGCATCGGGTAGATCCAAGTGTGACGTTTATCGGCATTCGCCGAATGTCGTCGTTTAGCCGGACCCCATACATCGGAATGAATTACGTTGAGTACGCCTTTTGCTCACATTCCGCTCCTTCGGAAATGGGTGTCGGCATTGCTTGCTGAATTGGCACACTTCGCATACACCTTCAATCTCCTTCTCTTTGAATGTCGAGAGTTCGATGACCACTCCTTTCGATTTCATTGCTTTGAGTTTGTTGAGATTGATGTGGCCGATTCGCTTGTGCCATAGCTTTATGTCGGAGTCGGCTTTCGTGTTTTTCGCGAACATGGCGGATTTCATCTCGCGTGAATCAAGAATGAATATCCAGCCCTCTCTTCGTCCGCGTGCGATGAGTCGGCCCTCTTTTTCGATGAAGCAACCGCCTTGATTAAATCGAACTTGCATCCCTTGCTCTACAATTTGGCTGACGAAGACCAAATTCTTCGTAATGGTTGGTACATGCAATACATTTTTAATGTAATTTTGCTTACCTTCTTTTCCGAATGGGACATTGCCGATGTGTTGAATCGGGTGCGTAGTGTCGTCTCCGGTTTCGACATAGCCGGGTCGGTCCGGCTCCCGAAGTTCTCGGAACCATTCTTGATGCGATGTCATATGGTTCGAGGCACCGGAATCGACGAACCATACGTCTTCCGAACCGGAGGCACTAGTTGAGGTAGCGACCGACATAAACACGTTCACGTTCACAAGTGGAAGGATTGCGCATTCCACTTGTAGAATCTTCTTAAAACGAAGCAAATACACCCTCTCTACAAAAATTGGATGCACTAGTATCACATGTTCCTCAACTTGATGAGAATTTGCAAATATAAAAATACATGATAAATCTACGAGTGGAGATCATTAGAAATCATGCAAGTTTAGACATGTTGATAAGTTAATGTAGGCATAATAAAGTTCAACTATGGCTCAATATGTCACTATTGTATGACAAGGGAAACACTAACTTAAAGACTTATATTAATTATGTAAGTTTTACAAAAATATCAGGTGTACTTGTATCCATACTAATAAAATGAGATATAATTTATACTTTGACCCATACGTGCATGTATGTAATTGTGGAAAATGTAGGATAGTGCACATTAGGATAACTGATTGGAATAACTAACTTATTAAAGTATTCAATACTTGTATTTAAAGTTGATCTAATCTATTCCTCAGTTTGTTCATATGGGATCAAACCATATGTTTATAATTGTGGACAATGTAAGGCAGTGAACTTTAGGATAATGTCGTGGAAATAACAAACCTATTAGGCTTTCATACCTGTATTTAAAATTGATCTACTCTATTGCTTAGGTGATTCACACAAGATCAAACTACGAACGATAACACAACTGGAACCATTATCAACACACTACACAATCTAAGCAGCAATGGAATAGAAACATAATAGTTTTAACAATAGAAGACAAAGATCCATAATAACAACATGGACAGTCATGGCAACAATTATAGGGCCATGTTCTGTTAAGGTTAGCTTGGACCAAAATCAACCTCCATTTAAACTAGTTCATGTTTCTTCATAAGTTTGATAGTCAGCTATGCATGCGGTGAAACCAATGTCATAAATCTACTAATCAAGTATATAAAAATAAAATCGAAACATATAGAAGATTATAAAGAATAGAATCCACTAGGTAAAACCCAAAATTTGTATTAATAATGTGAAATCTTAACAAATCCTCAGTGTCATATTCTTCATAGAGTCTATTACATAGCAATCAATTCATCAACGTCATTTTCTTCATCATCTTGTGTAGAACTGTCTTCGGCTATACGTGCATTGGTTTCCCCTGTTAGCTGAGCCAACGAAATATCTTCTATAAGCTCATCATCAAGCTCTATTAGCTCCCCCGGTTCGCCGGCTAACGGAGGAATAGGCTCTCGCGAAGCAGGTTGAAACCTTTCTGTATTGGCGAGGTTCTTTGTACCGACCTCCTCATCCTGGTCTGGGCACTCCCACAAAGCCTTAATCCACATATTAATAAATATAACTTGGTCCTCGTCCTTCTCCAATGCAACTGTATTTCTAAAAAGCTTCAATGCACATATAGACGTAGTTCCTGTGATGTAAGTAACAAGAAGATTTAGTTGTCAAACGAAAAAACAGGGATTGGTTATCTCAAGATCGTTACCCTAGTTCGAGGAATACCTGTGCCAGAAAAGAGATCTAATATCCAGTCTCCTTCGACAGAAAACATCTCGATCAAGCGCATCATAAGTCGTTGAGGTTTTTGGTATGGGTTGACAAGTCCCCGTTCTGTCGTGGTGACATGTCGCAATTTCCGTGTCACTCCTGGATATACCAACAGATTTGAACCTCCCACTTCATTAGAATGCTCTTTGAGTCTCTGTATCTTAATTTCATCGAAGTAGCCAACCGTTATGTATTCAATGGCATTAACGAACCGAAAAGTTGGCCCTCTATTTACATTGGTCTTGATCCTATAAAAAATAATACATCGAGTTAAGAATAGATTCAACAACCTTAAGAAATGCAATATAGTGAAAGACACCTATAAATAATCCTTACCATGCAAGGTTCTCGATGCCATGGCAACGAGATCTCAAAGCTTGAGCTACCGAGTACCCTTGGTCCATACTATGAAAGACAACTATTCGCCACAAGGATGCGGTCGTTAGCTCAGCGAAATCCTTGACCATCTTCTCCAATTGTTTAAACCTAAACGGTTCATCGTCATATGATGACCCAGCCATTCGAAATCCATAAGGAATATCCGCAATCATTAGCGTATATTCCTTCTTTGGCACCTTCTAGATCAAGTCGATGACATCACCGCAAACTACATTGTAGTAAAGATCTCTCGTAATATCTTTTTTGTGGCTAAATTTTTTAAAGGAGCCATCTTCCTCCATTTCGTACGCCTTGACTAAGCGACGATCCTTTTCTTTTCTGGCTCGCTCGAGATGTGCAAGGAAGGATGTAGGGAAATCGTGTATATCCTTAACTTCTCCTTGTTTCTTGCCTCGACACGGTTTCTAATAGAAGCAATAGGACATCAGGTATTATTATACAAGCTCTACATATGATGAAAGGGTAATGAAAAACCACGAATACTAACCCAATCCTTGAATGCAATAAAATACTCTGATAACGCCTTATACGAAGACGTTAGAGGATAATCCTCGGTCACTTGTTCCCAAGTTATACATCCAAGTTGTTTCATCATAACTTCTTGGATCTTCATGTACACCTTATGACTGTAAAATTAGAAATCAAGATTAGAACTTTGAATTACACCAGATAGACTACAATTTCAGTATTTGAAAGACTTACTTATTGAACTCAGTGACCATTTCTTCAAGGCTTAAATCTTTCGCCACAACCCTTGACAAAACCGACACAAGAAGTTGCTCATCCTTAATACCTTGCATCGCTCTCCATAGAGACAGCTTCATGTCCTCTGCCGCTTCTTCAATTATCAAGTCAATTTTCTTGGCGGCTTGTGACTTTAACTCTAGTTGAGGGTCAACCCTACATTTCTTTTGTCGTTGAACCTTTACCTCCTTATTCTCCCACATTGAGAAGATTTGATCTTGTAGGTCCCATACTTCTCCATCTCTAAACGCCAATTGAAACCAAGACTCATACTTTCGAAGACCATCGGACCTAACATTATCATCTACCACAATGCCGACTTCATGCAGACATTGACGTCGAAGGCCTCGATGTAACTTCACACCAAACTTTTGTTTCACGTCTAAATACTCGTGGTGGAAGAACCGTATACGCTCAATGGACGACATTTTCTGCCTATAGTCATTATCATTATTATGGTCCCATGCCAACAGCTTAGCCTCTTCGGTTGTGAGCCCAACATAAATTTTGCACTCAGCATACTTGAAGAAGAAAGTTGTTGGATGTTCTCTCACAAGTTGCCGACGTGCCTCTGCTGAATGCGATCCACCAATGACAAAATAATTATATTGATCATGCTTTCTAATATCAAAATCTTCAATGGTTTCACATTCTTCAGGATCTACCATAACAATAAAAGGCACCACAGTGGCATGAGGATTAATTTTCATTTTTTTCTTGAGATTTTGAACATGCATGCGGTGTGGCTCTCTAATCTCAAGTGGTCGTCGACCTATTTTTTCATCAATAGGGGGCCGATGGATGTGTGTTATAGGCAAATTAAACACTTGCCCTTTCCTGACCAGTTTCCGTTGCATTAACTCTCTCCTTATCTTATTCTACTCGGATGACAAAACACCCGAGGCCAGCTCAGCTCCTAGCGTCCCCTTATTATCCTCCTCTTCGTTTTCACTTGTTGAATCCGTATCCGACATTTTGGTTGTCTTCTTCTTTGGTGGTCTTGACTGGACTTTGGATACCCTTTTTGTGGCCTTCAATGGGGAGGGCACTTCATCTCTTAGAGTTACATGGCCTTGTATATAAGGCCTCAAGGTAACAATAAGGTTTTGTGAGCTTTCAAGATCTTTTTTGAACGCTTCTAGCCCACAAGAGTCCTTTACTAAAAGGTCTTCTGAAAGGAACACTTTACGTACCCCCTTGGAGCACTCTATCATTACCAGTATGTTGGCCGAATCTGCATCTTCGTAGTCAAATCGTAGAATACGGCCATACATAAATGGGGTTTCCTTTCCAAGCTGCCCCTCACCCTTCTTCTTTGCTGTATACAATACGACTTTTTTCTTTGAGTCGACATATTGCATACACCATTCCTTGTCCGTTAGATCTCGGTCAGGAAGGTCTTCACCTCCAGTAGCGGCGACAAGTTTCTTTTGGCTAACATCACTATGTGGCTAAGATTTTGTCTCTTCGTTAAAGAGAAGCTTTTTTCCTCTCTTCATGGTCTCAGGAGCTACCTTGGTCTGGGCTTCGATCGGAGAACCTTGTATGCGAAGCTTTATTTTCTTCACGGGTCGGTCCGACAGGTTCTCAAACGACCTATTTAAGAAAGTATATGCAAAAGCATAAGTTAGGTGGTCACGTAGATTAAGGTTGTATATTAACATGAAGAACAGTTCTCACTAGCAGTCCTATATTCAAAAATTTATAGGCAGGGCTATTCAACCTAGAAAATATATATCGTAATAAGTAAACAGGGTTATATATTCTTTTAAATAGTAGGTATGACTTATATAGATTCCAAACCTATATTGAGGAGAATTTGCTATCGTAAAGGCAATTTGTGGATCATTTTCTACTATTTTAAGCTAAAGTAGGTCATAAAACACCTATAATTAGAGCATGTTTTTTTTAAAAAGTAAGGAAAGTCAACATAAAAAAGACTGATTTTGCCAGACAATTTGATATCTTTTCCACACCATAATTATTTGTTACCCCAAAAACACAATTTTTCTCTCTCAGAGCCTTCTTTTATACATGAACTCGATACGGCGTATCAAGTTCCTGTTTAATGTTTAGGTTTTAAACAAGAACTCGATACACCGTATCGAGTTCCCGTTTAAAAAGCAAAAACAAGTTATGAACTCGATACGCCGTATCAAGTTCATGTATAAAGTTTGTATTGTATACATGAACTCGATACGGCGTATCGAGTTCTTGAGCGACGAAACATATTTACAAAAATGTCCACAGTGTCAGAGGCCTACCTGGAGTCCTCGCGCTCGATTCTCTTTGAAGACATGGTTGATTGTGTGGAAGTGGAGGCGAAGATCGCGCTTTGGTGCTTTGTGCTCTGTGTGCTTTATGTGCTTTATGTGCTTTGTGTGCTCTCTACGTTCTGTGTGCTCTGTACGCTCTGTACGCTCTTGTGAGTGAAATATGACGAGGTCTTCCTATTTATAGGGATTGATCACATTGGTTAAAGTAACCATAGTCACCTTAACCAAGGTTGGTAACTTTGAGGATAGTTAGTTGGTAACCATAGTCACATTAACTAGAGTAACTTATGATTGTATTAATGATTACAAAGTCAAACTAACATATTGATCAATCTTTTATAGTCATAACAACCTGCAATGACTTCAAAGGTTATGAAGGAGACAATGATAGAGGTTCATGAATGTACCAATGATTGATTACTAAAAGCAACAATTTTTATGACTCTCAAATGCTATGTATTAAAGATGTTGGCATGAATTAACCAATGATTGATAAGTCTAATATTTAAAATGGTGAGCATTAAAGAACCAATGAGTGAGACGTTCTATATCAAAATGGGTGCCATTAATTAGCCAATGATTTTAACATTAATCCAACATATTCATGGCTTGTTAATGATTAGTTTTATATTTTACTTGATTTAACTTCATATAGATCTGGTTTATATAATAATTGATATTTTAAGTACAATTACTTTATTAAAAATAATTTTTTGATGTATTGTATTAATAGAATATTACATAATATAGACATTCTATTGATTTGGCTTTTGTTTAGAGAGAAGTTTATGTTTAGAGAGGAGTATATGTTTAGAGAGGAGCTTATTAGTTTTTTTCCTTACCCTAAGCACATAACTTAGAGAGCCCTATCTAGACCTTAAGCCATGAGTGAAGATTCACCGTTCTCGATTGAAGAATATTGTTTGTCATCAGACCCATCGTTTTCTACTGAAGAGTATTGTTTGTCAACAGAGTCACCATATTCGATTGAAGAATATTGTCTGGCGACCGACTCACCATATTCTATCGAAGAATATTGTCTGAGCTCATCTACAGGGAACGTAAATAATGACACATGTGAAGAGTTCTCTATTGAAGAATACGATATTAATAAAGATACCGAGAATGAAGGTAGTACCCAGGAAACATTGAATAACATTGGCGATGGTCACAACAGAGAATTAGACTGTAACAAGGTTACACAAACCTCTATGAAGGAAGAGAAATCTAGGAGCCCTATGCATATTAGAAGAATCCCACGAAGAATTCATCTGGCTAGATTTAGCTTGGTGACATCAGATAAACAGATTGGATTTCATGTCAAAAAAATATGTTGTGCCCGTGGTTGTATGTCTATGATTGGAAAATCAAAGTTGCGAGAATTAAGGCGATACTATTTTTCGATGACCGGTGATGAGCAAGACACTTACCTCGGGTCACATATGCAACTAGTATCTGACAAATGTACGGGGATCAAAGTATCATTCGAGTATTATATCTTCCATGCGCAATAGATATGTAGAGTTGCATTCAAAATTGCGTTATGTGTTAGTAACATGCGGCTACATAGAGTACAACAACATCTACTTAGCGGGGATCAGATGCTCAATTGTAAAGAGGTTCCAAGTATGAAAGGTGCAATTGGAAGACATGCTATTGACTGGATGAAAACTTACTTTCAGTTAAATTGTGAAGTAATGCCCACTACAGGTAGGATGCATCTTTCTGATAATTATACACGTCGGGAAGTTTATGATGTCTATCGATCTGATATGCTGGGCTCACGTAATAAGTCTATCACCTATAGCCAATTCACAAGATTATGGAGAGCTCGGTTTTCAAATGTTATTATTCCTCGTAAAGTACGTATGGGGTATTGCTCCATTTGTGCAAATCTTAAAAGTTTGGCTAAAGGTGCAAAGACATCAATGGAAAAGGATACGAGTAAGAAGTTACTACAAGAGCATCGTGAGGCACAATCCTTAGAACGAAAGAAGGCGATGCATCATAGAGAGAAGTGTTTGAAGAGGCCCGAACAATACATGTGCTTAATGTTAGATGGCATGGACCAGAAGAAGACATGCTTGCCGCATATGCGGAGGCTCCCCAAAGATGTCAATGATGATTGCCTTGTTCAAATGCACTTGGTGGGATGCTTGGCTTATAATAGGTCTGTTCGACCTCATGTCTTCATTACTTACCCCAATGTTCACAATGACCCTACCCTAACAGTTACAGTGATTCACCGAGTTTTGATGTCTTGGGGCCAACCTTTCCCCCCTGTTCTATACATTCAATTGGACAATACTGCTAGAGAGAACAAAAATTCAACTGTATTTGGCTATCTAAGTATGTTGGTCAACCTAGAATTGTTTAGGAAAGTGAAAGTCAATTTCCTTTTGGTTGGCCACACACATGACCATATAGATCAGATGTTTAGCACATTCTCCAGACAGTTGTCTCGGCATGATGCTTTCACTTTACCTAAACTATTTGATGTCATTTGTGATGCTTATACACCACGCCCAAAAGTGTTACACTTGAAGGAGGTATATGACTTTAAGAGATATATATTAGATGGGGGTGGTGGGAATGTTAAAGTGCTTGCTCAGTTAAACAATATAAGTTTCAATCACATTTTTATGACAAAGAAAAATGGAATAAGTGGTTCTACACTTTTGTATGCTAAACAATATTCATCTTCTACAACATGGGAACCTGAAGGTGGTTGCCAGTTATTACTTTGTATGCCGAGTACAATTGTCCATGGAGCTAAGCAAATGCCAATTGAAAAGAAAGGACAGTTGCAGAGCGACTTGGTATCAGAACAAAAACGGTCACGGCTCCAAGCCTTAGAAGAAAAAAGAAAGCATATTGAGGCCGCCAAGAAATATGCCGCACAACAAGACACGTCATGGTGGGATGTATTTTATAGTGATCAGAAAGAAATTATAGACAATTGTGTATCTGTTGATAATTGGAATTTGGAAACGCCATTCACATGGTCGCTGCAACATGATCGCGTAAATAGAACTCCGGAGAAACTAGTAAATGCGATTAATGACAGCTTGGTCCATCCACAACAAAGAGACATTTATGTGGGACCAAGGATGACCAAAGCAGCCAAAGCTAGATGGCAAGGAAATTTGCAAGAGCTCACCGTGGGGATGTTGATTACAACGCCGACTGATGAGAACTCACATGGCCACCAATTTTGGGTTGGTAAAATTCTAGAAGTGCTAATGCATGAAATAGAAAACACGATCAAGTCTATAAATGTTCATTGGTACAACACTAGCAGTGCAAATGCTTTTACAGGTAAGTATACATTGGAGATGATTGAATGCCCAACAAGAAGGGGAGGTAGGAAGAGGAAGTAAAACATTCATAACACCTCGACCCTTGATATCTCTGATGTGGATATCATCGTGTACGACTTCACACTTACAAAAGCCGGACGATTAAGGAAGTCAACAATAGATATAATAAAAGAAAAATTACCAGGTCTACAAGGTGGCTCGAGTCAAAGGCAAACGAGATCTGCTACATATAATCTAGAGTCAAACCATTTGGTTTATGACGAAGATAATGCATCGATTGGTACATCTGAGGATGATGAGGAGGAATCGTCATTGTATATTAGTTATAGTAGTGATTCTCCGTAAAGGAGTGATCATGAATGTATATTTGGCTATTAAGTGTAACTACATTCCGCTTGTAACAAATCGAGTAATATAAAAGCATGTGTTTTGAATTCTTATGATTTCTAAAAAATCGTTTCTTATAAAATAACATTGATTGTAAAGTTTGTGATATAAACTGAGAATGTATCTTTTTGAAATTCGTCTTTTTTTAGTTACTTCTAAATCACGAAAATAGTGGATTTTTAACCTTTTTCATAGTATGTTTGAACATGTATGATACTGGTATCAATGTGTTTTGTAAAATCATTGAAAAACCCCTAAAATTTCCCTTATCCTTCCATTTATGCGCGATCCTTCCACTTGTGAACGCGAACGTGTTCATAGAGTTTGCTCTATGTTTCATCATGAACATTCCGCCACGATCAGAGTTGTGCACATACATTCCGCCACGATCTTCATAGTCGGAGTTGTGCCCGTACATTTCGCCATGGTCAGGGTTGTGTGCATACATTCCGCCACGATCTTCGTAGTCGGAGTTGTGTGCGTAATTCGTGAGTTGTCGGCTTGTGGAAGCCAATTCACGCATCTTCTTTCGGCACTCTTCTTCGTGGTGGCCGAGCTTTCCGCAATATCCACATTCGGTTGCGTTTTGACGGCTCGGGCCGGAGTGGAAGCTCTCCCTTCTTGCAAAGGTTCCTTGTTGGCCTCCGTTTTGCGGCCGAAATTGGGAGTTGTTGTCGTAGGTCGGGCCTCGTCCGCGTTGTCCTTGGCCGAATCGGCCTCTCGCTCGTCCGCGTCCTCTTCCTCCATTAGAGTGCATTAGAGCATGTGGCCTTCCGACTCATTGCTCCTTGCACGCACGTGGTTTTCTTCGACCAATAGCATTGATTGGAGCTCGAAGAAGGAGGGAGATTTCTCTTGTGCTAGAACGGCGGTTTGCATCACGCCGAACTGTGGTGCGAGGCTGCCGAGGCATATTTGCACCATTTCATCATCATCTATACTTACGCCTATTGAGCCGAGCGAGTCGCAAAGCTCCTTGATCTTCAAGGTGTATGTCGTGATGGACATGTCCCTTTGTTGAATGTTGTTCAACTCTTGGCGGAGTTCAAGCTTCCTTCAGCGTCTTGGCTTCTCGAATGTAACCGAGCATGTGGTCGTGAACACATGTCGCCAAAAAATACATCACGCGGCTTGTGGCTTGCTCCCATGTCGCGTATCCGGGAGCCGCTTCGGCGGGTCGGACTTCATGCGCTCCTTTGATGTAGCTCCAATAGCCTTGTCCGACAAGGTATTGGTGCATCTTGTACTCCCAAGATCCGAAGTTGTTTCGATCCAACTTCTCGGTAGGGAGAGCGCTCCCCATTTGAGTATTCATTATGTCGATTCTTCTTCTTCTTCTTCTCTCTTTGAATGCGAGCTATGTAGCGAAGCTAAAATAGCTATGAGCCGGTTCTTGGTCGTTGGCGTAGAGCACAACACACGATCACGATGAGGCGAATGGGCTAGATCGAGCTACCAAATCGCTCTGATACCATGTAAAAAATCAAGAGATGGATTCTTGTGAAGCAGAATAGGTGTGAACTGTGTGTGTGTGTGTGAGATAGAGAGAGAGAGAGAGACACAGACTATACGCAAGGTTAAAAGTATATTGACAAAGGAGAAAGACTCAACATTATACAAGGTGGGAGGAGGGTGTTTTATGTAGTCACCCTCTCTCTTCATTAACTACAAGCCTCATGGAGCATGGGGAATGTGAAAGCTCATAAGTTATGTGTCATAGAATATGATTCTATGACTCATACTAAATGCTAGAATACAAAGTGGTGACATAATGGTGACTCTTGACCGTTGGAGTGTCTTTTCACTCTCAAGGTGAGTTCACACACTAGACCAAGTTGAGCTTGATTCTCAACATTTTGATTCTAAGCTCGGTTGTGGTGGAGCGTTGTTCATAGGAGTGTGTACTTCCTGTCAAGTGGTATTAGAGCGAAACAACACAGAAAATGGACGATTCATTGGGAGGCATGTTCAAGCTCACCGGATCCAACTATTCGGTGTGGAAGTTGAAGATGAGGGACATGCTCGTGGTTAAAGATCTTTGGTTGCTGGTTCAGTTTGGGGACAAGAGACCAGACAAAATCGACGCCACGATATGGGAGGTGATGCACATGAAGACAACGGCATACATACGGTGCTTCATCGACATGAGCCTATACAACAACTTCAATGAAGAGAGCAAGGCTCATGAGCTCTGGGAGAAGATCGGCATTATGTTTCAAAACAAAAATGTTGTTAATCAGGTTTCGGTATTCCGGAAGCTAGTAAGACTCTGGTACCAAGATGGCTCCAGCATGGCGGAGCACATGAATGCCTTCCAAGGGCTGATCCACCAGGCAACATCATTGGAAGTACCTCTCGCCGATGTGGTACTAGCACCACTTCTGCTTGGTTCCCTCCTAGATAGTTGGGAGACGTTGGTTGTCACCTTGGGCAACGCCGGGCCGGAAGGGAAATGGTTATCCCTAGCAAGAGTGAAGTTGAGCTTGCTAGATGAGGAGGCGCATCGGAAAGATAAGGATACGAGCTCCGAATCCAACGCGCTCCTTACCGAATCGGAACGTGGAAGACAAAGAAACCGTAGTCCCCAGAACCGGGAAAAGTCGGGGACACGGTCAAAGTGAAGGAGGAGGCCTACTTGCTTATATTGCGGCAAGCCGGGACACTTCCAGAAGAACTGTTGGCATTTCCGGAAAGACAAGGAAACTGACAGTATGGATTCGAAGCGGACACCGGACCAGAACGGTAAAGACCGGAGGGGAACGGACCGGAAGGGAACGACGGCAATCGCGGCAAGTGAAGAAGAGTTGATGCTCATCACCGTGGAGAGTGAGATAAACCTTGTTGATGCTCACGCAGGATCGCGGTACTTGGTGATGTTCATAGATGACCACAGTCGGAAGCTGTGGGCCACACCGTTAAGACGAAGGATCAGGTGTTATCCTTCTTCAAAGAGCTCCATGCGAGAGTGGAAAGAGAAACCGGCCGGAAGCTGAAGGCGGTTCGAGCAGATAACGGAGGTGAATACCGGGGGCAGTTCGAGGAGTACTGTCGCTTGAGGGGAATCCGGCTCGAGTTTACTGTGCCGAAGACGCCGTAACTAAACGGGCTGGCCGAGAGGATGAACCGGACCATAATGGAGAGGGTCCAGAGTATGCTGGCGCATGCATAACTACCCAAGAAGTTTTGGGCTCAGGCCCTGTCGATGGCGACATATGTGATAAATAGATCACCCTCAATACCCTTGGATGGAGACACTCCACAAAGAGTATGGGCCGGTAAGGAAGTATCCTACCGGCATCTGAAGGTATTCGGGTGTCTTGCGTATGTGCATGTAGTTAAGGACTGGAGAGGAAAACTAGATCCGAAGACCCGGCCATGCATATTCCTCGGTTACGGGACCTGGTCGAAAAGAAGGTATCCCGGAGTCGAGATATTATCTTCATGGAGGACAAGACGCTCGCCGACTGGGAGTCGGAGAAGAAGATAATGAACTCCGAGTCAACCGGTAAGGATCGATTCTACGAGGAGCAGACCCAATCGGCAAGAGACCGGTTAGCACTCGAGGAACCAGCCGGTTACGGTGAGGATACCAAACCGACAATAGAAGAAGTAGAGGAAGCTGAAACCGGAACCGGCCAAGACCCCGAATCGGATTCGGATGAAGAGCAAATGGAGGAGCCGGTTACCGAAGGCCAAAGACAGAGATATCCTCTAAGAGAGAGAAAGACCCCCGGAGATTTCCAGATGCAGAGCATGTGCTGCTGACCGATGAGGGAGAGCCAGAAAGCTTCGAAGAAGCGAAGGATGACACCCACAACCACAAATGGTTAAGTGCCATGAAAGATGAGGTGGATTCCCTGCATGAGAACCATACGTATGAATTAGTGGAGTTGCCAAAAGGAAAGCGGGCACTCCAAAATAAGTGGGTGTACAAGTTGAAACCAGGAGATGCCGGCAACCCCCCAAGATACAAAGCCAGGATCGTGGTGAAGGGGTTCCAGCAGAAGAAGGGCGTGGACTTCGACGAGATATTTGCCCTGGTAGTAAAGGTGACCTCCATCCGGACGGTGCTGAGTATAGCGGCAAGCATGGACCTCGAGGTAGAGCAATGGACGTGAAGACGACATTCCTTCACGGTGACCTCGAAGAGGAGATCTACATGCAGCAACCGGAAGGATTCGTGGAGAAGGGGAAGGAGCACCTGGTATGCCGGTTGAAGAAGAGCCTGTACGAACTGAAGCACACTCCACGACAATGGTATAGGAAGTTCGACTCCTTCATGAACGATCAAGGGTACCACAAGACGCAGGCCGATCACTGCGTGTTTGTGAAGAAGTTTGAAGGCGGCGACTTCCTAATACTCCTATACGTGGACGACATGTTGATCGTCAGACGAGACCAAGCCAAAATACGGATGCTGAAGAAGGCTCTCAACCGAACGTTCGCGATGAAAGACTTGGGTCCGGCAAGACAGATGTTGGGGATGCATATCATCCGGAACTGGCCAACGAAGCAACTGTGGCTGTCACAGGAGAAATACGTGACAAAGGTGCTTCAGCGGTTCAACATGTTAGAAGCGAAATCGGTCGAATCGACACTCCCGGAAAACTGCAGATTACCCGGTAAGCAAAGCCCGAAGAAGAAAGCAGAGAAGGCTGATATGATGAAGGTTCCATATGCCTCTGCCGTCGGGAGCTTAATGTACGTAATGGTGTGTACCCGATAGAATATAGGATACGCAGTCGGAGTGGTGAGCTGGTTTATGAGCAATCTCGGCAAGGAGCACTGGAACGCAGTCAAATGGATACTCCGGTACTTGAAGGGCACTTCGACTCCGGAAAACCTCAACTTGACGGTTTTACCGATTCGGACATGTCGGCTGATGTGGATACCAACTAGTCTACATCCAGGTATGTAATGACATATGCAGGAGTAGCTGTTTCATGGCAGTCGAGGCTACAGAAGACGGTTGCGTTGTCAACCACGGAGGTGGAGTACATGGCGGTTGTGGAAGCCGGCAAGGAAATATTATGGATGAAGGACTTCATCGAAGAGCTCGGTATCCGGCAAGATGAATACCGGCTCTATTGCGATAGTCAAAGTGCCATCCACCTTGCTAAGAATGCAACCTACCATTCCTTGACGAAGCATATCCAGCGAAGGTATCACTGGATCCGGGAAAGAGTAGATGACTACGAGTTCGCGCTGACGAAGATTCACACGGCCGAGAGCGGGTCAGATATGCTGACCAAAGTACTGGTACCCGACAAGCTGGATGCATGTCGGAAGCAGATCGGACTAGTAAGACATCCCATGCCGGAGTGAAGGGGGAGTTTGTTAGGAAACATGTCCCTCCGGATGGGAAGTGAGAAGAATAGTAAGGATGAGCAAACTCGGCCGAGGCTGATAAGCCGAGGCCGAAACCGGATGTGGTGTACCCGGCAAGCGCCGGATGACAAGTACCCGACAACGGAAGACCCGGTGAGAGCCGGATGACGAGTACCCAGCAAGCGCCGAATGACAAGTACCCAGCAACAAAAGACCCGGTGAGAACCGGATGACGAGTACCCGGCAAGAGCCGGATGGTGAAGACCCGATGAGAACTAGATGTGGAGTACCCGGCAACGGAAGACCGGGTGAGAACCGGATGACATGTGCCCGGCAAGCGCCGGATGATGCAGGCCTGATGAGGAGTGCTCACTAGATGAATGATGCAGGCCCGATGAGGAGTGCTCACCGGATGAAGGGACATATTCGCAAATATGTTTCTGAGAGTCCATCGGGGCTATATTTGTAAATATCCAGAAAGTCATATTAGTATAAATATGACTTAGGGCAAACTTAATGTTATGTTGTTGTCATTCTTGTTGGTGCAAGAAGACAGAGCGTGTATCAGTGTACAGAGAGAGAGAGAGAGAAAGAGGTCGTTGCCTCTGTTGTAATCGCCGCATGTGGCAAAGATCGTGAGCACGAGGTCGTTGCCTCCGTGAGCTCACTATTGTAATCATTGTGATATAGTGATAGTTTGGAGTCTGTGGACTCCCGTGGTTTTTCCCTCTCAGGGTTTTCCACGTTAAACATCTTGTGTACTCTTCTCTCCTTTGTGTCATGCATTCATTCCCCGTTTTCTGTGTTTTGATTCTAAGCTCGGTTGTGGCGGAGCGTTGTTCATAGGAGCGTGTAGTTCCTGTCAAGAGAATGGTTCCGAGAGCTTCGAGAGCCGAATCGACCTGTCTATGTCAACACCAGAGACGATACTACTCATCCAATTCGGCACATTGGCAATGTTTCATTTGGCAAAGAAGGTAACCAAACTTACATTAAGATTTTCTAGCATGTACCGACCACCACAAAGAATTTGGTCTCCGTGGGCCAAATTGTTGAGCAAGGGATGCAAGTTCGATTTAACCATAACGGTTGCTTCATCAAAAAAGTGGGTCGACTCATCACTTGCGGTCAAAGGGAAGGTCAAATGTTCATTCTCGATTTGCACAAGATGAAATTGGCCATGTTTGCAAAAGGCAACAAAGCCGACACATACATATAGTTGTGGCACAAGAGGACTAGCCACATCAATATCAATGAACTCAAGGCAATGCAATCGAAATGAGTCGTCATTGGGCTCTCTATCTTCAAAGAGAAGGAGATTGAAGGCATATGTGTAGCCTACCAATTCGGCAAGCAACACTAGCACCTGTTCCCGAAAGAGAGGAATGTGAGCAAAGGCATACTCGATGTAATTCATTCCAATGTATGTGGACTAGCTCAAATGGCTACATTCGGCAGATGCCAATATTATGTGGTCTTTATCGATGACTTCTCGAGGCACACCTAGATCTACCCCATGCGGTAAAAGAGTAAAGTGTTCAGACACTTCCAAATATTCAAAAGCGAAGTCGAAAAGATAACCAGCCATCATGTATGATGTCTTCGGACGGACGAAGGAAAATAGTACTTCTCCGACGAATTTTTGGGTTTTTGCCGAAAAGAAGGAATTTGGTGAGAGTTTTTGTGTCGACATACACTGCAACAAAATGGAGTAGCTGAATGCAAAAATCAACAAATCCTCAAAGTAGCACGGGCCATGATGAACGAAATGAATATGCCCAAGTCATATTGGGCCGAAGCAAGAAATATTGTTGTCTACCTCGTGAACCGGTGCACAACATCCGATGTACACGAGGTTACCCAACACAAAAAGTACTATAGGAAGAAGCCCGAACTATCCGATGTAAGGATATTCGGTTCACTTGCATATGTGCACACTCCCGACAAAAAGCGACATAAGCTCAATCCTAAGTTGAAGAAGTGTATCCTTGTAGGATACTCACTGGAGCAAATGGGGTACAAGTGTTATGACCCCTCTACTCAAAAGGTTTGTGTAAGTCGAGACATCACCTTTGACGAATTGGCATCATGGTACGAACCCGAGTCGACTCCTTCCCAACCATTTACGAATGACCTCGACAACATAGAAGACGAAGATCAACTGAGGCATATGTTCGACGACCAAAGCACGTCTCGGCCAAGTCTGAAGATGGACAAAGGCAAGGCCAAATTGCTGCAATATGAAGACAATCAATTTGACAGCAACAAATTGACTCACTCACTCGAAAGTGAGTTCGGTGGCTTTGACGTGCTTTTTATGAGATCACCTAGAGTTAAGAAAGCACTCACATCGGAAAATGAGGAACTTCGTCGCTCCACTCGTGAGAAGAATCTAGTTAGCCGATTCGGCTACAATGACTATATGGCATATCACTATGCCTTTATGATGAAGGTGGCGATAGTTCGTGAACCAAAAAAAGTTTATGAGGCAGCCAAGCATCCATGATGGGTCGAAGCAATGAACGAGGAGATGGAAGCACTATGCAAAAATAAGAAATGGGATCTCATCCCCAACTCACCGCACAAGAAGGCAATCGGTTGTAGATGGATTTACAATGTGAAGTATAATGTCGACGGCTCCGTAAACCACCACAAAGCTCGACTTGTAGCAAAAAGATACGCACAAACACATGGAGTCGACTATGAAGAAACCTTTGCCCTAGTGGGAAAGATGAAGACTCTACGGACCATGATTGCACTTGTTGCAGCGAAAGGGTGGCACCTCCATCAGATGGACATCAAGAAAGCCTTTCTTCAAGGTGAATTAGAATAGGAGGTGTACATGGTACAACCACCCGGCTTCGAATCCAACATTCATCTAGAAGTCGTCTGCCGACTCAAGAAGCCTCTCTATGGCCTTAAGCAAGCACCACATGCTTGGCATTCAAAGATAACACAATATCTTCATTGAATCAGCTTCTGAATGTCAATATCTAACAACTCCCTCTACATAAGAAACAATTCGGGAAGTCGATTGTCATCATTCTATATGTGGATGATTTGGTCATTGGAGGTGAAAAGCTAATCAACATCAACAAGGTCAAGAATCTCCTCTTCGGAAAATTCAAGATGACGAACATGAAGGAGCTCCATTACTTCCTTGGCATCGAGGTAATTCGGACTCCAGCTTGGACTATGATCTCCCAAGGACAATACATCCTTAACTTGTTATACAAGTTCAGGATGACTAAGTGTAAATCGGTTGCAACCCCTCTCAATCGAAATCTCAAACTTCATGCCAACTACGGCACAGAAGAGTGCGAGCTCAATCAATATCGACAACTGATCGGGAGCCTCATCTATCTCATGATCACTCGACTCGAGCTTAGCTATTTGGTTGGTCTCCTCAACTAAATCATGCAAAAACCACAAGATATTCACTTGAGTTGCGCTAAGTCAGTATTACAATATGTGAGCAACACAATGGATTGTGATATTCTCAACGAATCGGCCACACCAATTTGACTCAAAGGGTACACAGATGCCGATTGGGCCGACTACAAAGCCGATCGACGATCGACCTCCGGATTTGTTTTCTCCATTGACAACAGAGTGATTTCATGGAGTAGTAAAAAGAAGTCGTATGGCTCAAGAGGATTTTGAAGAATCTGGGCGTTCCCATCAAAGATCTGACTCCCCTCTACTGCGACAATATGAGCAGTATTTTTCTAGCTCGGAACCCAGTATTCCACGTACGCATTAAGGATACCGAAGTGCACTATCACTTCATTCAAGAGCGCATTCAGGTAGAAGATGTCGACCTTCAACACATCATCACACATCTTTAGATGGCCGACATATTCACCAAAGCCTTAGGAGCCGACGAGGTTCGGCACTTAATGTCAGACCTTGGATTGATGATCCTAACTTGCCAAGCTTGAGGGGGAGTACAAGAGAGAACTAGATATCATCTGAACCAGGTACCAACCGAAGAGGACACCGGATATTGTCTGAACCAGATACTAGTTGAGGCGGACATCAACCAAAAGGAACCGGCCTGAGTTGAGCTTGAGGGGGCATGTTGAGAATCAAGCTCGACCTAGCATTGTGTGTGAACACACCATTCGAGAATATATGACCACTCAAAGGTCAAAATTCACACCACTACTCTCTACACATTAACTATATATCATAGAATCATATTCTATGACACATAACTAATGAGTTTCATATTCTCCATAACTAATGAGTCTCCACATTCCCCAAGAGAGAGGGGTTGTTGTAGTGGAGTTAATAAAGAGAGATGGTGACCTTATATAAAGCACCCTCCTCCTACTTCATAAGGTGTCGGTTGTCCTCCCTTGTAATGCTACATTTTGTAATTGATATTCTCCTTGTTAATATACAATCTTCTTCTTGAGTACTTCATATTTCTCGTCTCTTCTCTTTTTACTCTCATGCATACACATAACACACATCTCTTCCCCTGCACAGAATCATACTCGATTCTTTACAAAAGTCAATAAGTTCAAACTCTGTACACCTGAGAAAATAAGGCTAATAAATTCAAACACTATGACATACTTGTGCATTGTAACATTATAAAATCATTGATTTTTAAAGAAAGAAAAACAAAGGTAATAATTCATACACCGTAAAACACTTGCAAAAACAATGCTAACTCTTTATGAGGTCTAAAGTGTATGGATTGAGAGCATTGACCAGATGTGTAGTATTTATATATATGTGCCAACTTTAGAGATTCATTACACCGAACAATCATAAAAATATTTTATCTTTCTATGGAAGACCAAGCATGAGAGTAACAAAGATATATTATGGCTTCTCAATCCTAATCTTAGAACACATGATTTATTGTAGAGATCATTTAGAAATTAAAAACCCTTCCTATAACACGCTTTATATCTAAGTTTTGTTCTATTGATATTCAAATATGATAATGAACCTTCTTTTATGAAAACTTTACATCAAGTCAAAGCAAAACTTTTATATTACTATAATAGTATATACAAATTGCAAACAATGCACGCAATTGTGAAGTAATTAATATGAATACATTTTGAATGCCTCCAAGAAGCTTGTTAAATATGGTATTTTAAATGTGATTGAATTATCTTATTCACCAAGAGGTTCGAATGCCATAACTTTGATTTATGTTACATGTATGTATATGTTATCTTAGTTCAAACTAAAGAGTATGGATCAAATTTATGAGTGTATATGTAGCTTTCAAGATTGGAACTACAAAAAGAAGTTAAGTTAATCCCATGTTATTAAACTTGAATCTACATCTACCACACTAAAGGATGTAAACTTGTTTGTTAAATTCGTACAATCTTCAAAAGTATTAATACATCCTTCATTTTTCTAGTTTAAACATGTTGAAAAATCAAGCTCACCATAGTGCAATGTGTGAACACACCTTTTGAGAATCTGTGAATACTCAAAGGTCAAGAGTCACACCACTACTCTCTACACATTAACTTACATATTCCCCATGACTATGAGTCTTCACATTCCCAAGAGAGAGAGTGGTTGTTGTAAAGTTAATGAAGAGCGAGGGTGACTCTATATAAAGCACCATCCTCATACTTCATACTAAGTCGGTTGTGACTCCTTGTAATGCTACAATTTTGTATATCCATTCTACTTGTGAAATATACATCTTCTTCTTCTTGAGTATTCCTTTTTCTATCCATCTTGTGTTCTCTCATCTCTCCTCTAATTCCTCTCACACATACACATAACACATATCTCTTCTGCTACACAAGAATCATACCCGATTCTTTACATAATATCAGAGCGATTTGGTAGCTCGATCTAGCCCACTCGCCTCACCGTGATCGAGTGTTGTGCTCTACGCCAACGTTCAAGAAGAACCGGTTCATCGCTATCGTAATACCACTACATAGCTCGTGTTCGAGAGAGAAGGAAAAGAAGAAAGGAAGCTTAATCGACAATGAATACTCAAATGGGGAGCGCTCTTCCTAGCGAGAAGATGGACTGAAACAACTTCGCATCTTAGGAGTACAAGATGCACCAATACCTTGTTGGGCAAGGCTATTGGGGTTACATCAAGGGAGCACAAGAAAACTGACCCAACCTGGAAGACACCGACTATGCAACGTGGGAGCAAGTGGCAAGCCGAGTGATGTGTTGCTTGGCAACATGTGTTCACGACCACATGCTCGGGTACATTCGAGAAGCCGAGACACCAAAGGAAGCGTGGGAGAATCTATGAAAGATTTTCATTGCCAACACTACCATGAGAAAGCTTCAACTCCGCCAAGAGTTGAACAACATTCAACAAAGGGATATGTCCATCACAAGCTACACCTTGAAGATCAAGAACCTTTGTGATGCACTCGGCTCGATAAGTGTTAATATGGAGGATGACAAAATGGTGCAAATATGCCTCGGTGGCCTTGCACCACGGTTCAGTGCAATGCGGACCGTTGTACTAGCACGGGAGAATCCGCCCTCCTTCAATCTTTAATCCATGTTGTTGGTCGAAGAGAATCATATTCAAACAAGGAGCAACGCCTCGGAAGGCCACATGCTCTACACGCATTCAGACGGATGAAGAGGACGCGGTCGTGCAAGAAGAGGCCAATTCGGGCAAGGACAAGGCGGACGAGGCCCAACTTACGAAAACAACTCGCAATTTCGGCATCAAGATGGAAGCCATTGAGGAACTTTCGGAAGAAGGGGGAGTTTCTATTCCGGTCCGAACCGACAAAGCTCGGTCAAATGCGGATATTGCGGAAAAATCAGTCACCACAAAGAAGAACGTCGTAAGAAGATACGTGAGTCGGCTTCCACTAGCCGACAACTCACCAAGTACGCCATCAACTCCGACTATGACGATCGCGGCGGAATGTTCGTGATGAGCCATAGAGTGAATTCTATGTCGGCCTCTACTTCTACTAGTGCCTCCGGTTCGGAAGATGTATGGTTCGTCGATTCCGGTGCCTCAAACCATATGACGTCGTATCAAGAATGATTCTGAGAACTTCAAGAGCCGGACCGACCGGAGTATGTCGAAACCGGAGACGACACTACGCACCCAATTCGGCACATCGGCAATGTTCCGTTCGGAAAAGAAGGTAAGCAAAAATTATATTAAAAATGTCTTGCATGTACCAACTATCACGAAGAATTTGGTCTCCGTTGGCCAAATTGTAGAGTAAGGAATGCAAGTACGATTTAATCAAGGTAGTTGCTTCATCAGAAAAGTGGGCCGACTCATCACTCGCGGACGAAGAGAGCGTTGAATGTTCATTCTCGACTCACACGAGATGAAATCGGCCATGTTCGCAAAGGGCATGAAAGCCGATTCCGACATAGGGTTATGGCACAAGCAGATTGGCTATATCAACCTCCAAAAGCTCAAGGCAATGCAATCTAAAGGAGTCGTCATCGGGCTCCCGACATTCACGGAGAAAGAGATTGAAGGCGTGTGTGCCGCTTGCCAATTCGGCAAGCAACATCGGCACCCATTTCCGAAGGAACGGAACGTGAGCAAAGGCGTACTCGATGTAATTCATTCCGATGTATGGGGTCCGGCTCAGACAACGACATTCGGCGGATGCCGATACTACGTGACCTTCATCGACAACTTCTCTAGGCACACTTGGAACTACCCGATGCAGCAAAAGAGCGACGTGTTCAGACACTTCCAAAAATTCAAGAATGAAGTCAAGAAATCCATGGGCCGACATGTACGATGTCTTCGGTCGGATGGAGGTAAGGAATATTTCTTAGATGAGTTTACGGCGTATCTACGGAAAGAAGGAATTCGGCGAGAGTTTTCGTGTCGACATACGCCACAACAAAACAGAGTGGCGGAACGAAAGAATTGGCACATCCTCGAAGTAGCATGGGCCATGATGAACGAAATGCAGGTGCCGAAGTCGTACTGGGCAGAAGTGGCGGCAGAAGCGGCTAACACGGTTGTATAACTCATGAATCGGTGTACGACATCGGGTGTGCATGAACTTACTCCACATGAGAAGTTTTTCGGAAAGAAGTTGGACCTATCACATGTTCGGATATTCGGCTCCATTGCGTATGTGCAAATCCCCGATGAGAAGTGATAGAAGCTTGACCCGATGTCGAACAAATGTATCCTCGTAGGATACTCACTGGAGCCAAAAGGGTACAATTGCTACAACCCCTCAACTCGAAAATCTCAAGTAAGTCGAGATGTCGTTTTCGACGAGTTCGCATCTTGGTACACACTAAAGACAACTTCGACTCCAATTCCTCTCGAATCCACCGAACTAGAGATAGAGGATGAAGATCGCCTTACACGCATGTTCAAAGAATGTCCGATCATGACCCAACTGAGCGGACCACAAGAGCCTCTAAGCGATCAAAGCACATCGCGACCGAGTCTGAAGCTAGACAAAGAGAAGGCCAAAATGCCGGAGTATGAAGATCATCATTTCGATGACATCTAGTCGACTCACTCCCTCGATAGTGAGTTCGAAGGCCTTGACATCCGGAAAAATGGAGTGCAGAAAGCCTTAGAATCCGCAAATGAGACGCTCCGCAGATCCACCCGTGAAAAGAACCCCGTAAGCCGATTCGGCTATGATGAGTACATGGCGTACCATTACGCATTTATGATGAAGGTGGCAATAGTACGGGAGCCAGAAAACTTTTCCGAAGCCGCGAAGGACCCACGATGGATCGAAGCAATGAACGAGGAGATGCGTGCACTACGCAAGAACAACACATGGGATCTCATTCCCCACTCACCGCATAGGAAGGCGATCAGATGTAGATGGATCTACAAGGTGAAGTATTATGCCGACGGCTGCATCAACCCCTACAAAGCTCGACTCGTAGCGAAAGGATACGCTTAGACGCATGGAGTCGACTATGAAGAGACATTTTCCCCCGTGGCAAAGATGACGACGGTGCAGACCGTAATTGCACTCGTAGCGGTGAAAGGGTGGCACCTCCACTAGATGGACGTCAAGAACGCTTTCCTCCAAGGCGAATTAGAAAAGGAGGTGTAAATGGTACAACCTCCCGGCTTCAAATCGTGCAGTCATCCAAAAAACGTATGCCAACTCAAAAAGCCTCTCTACGGCCTTAAGCAAGCATCGCGTGCTTGGCATTCGAAGGTTACGCAATATCTTCATCAAATCGGCTTTCGAATGTAGAAATCCGACAACTCCCTCTATGTACGACACGACTCTAGAAGCCTAATTGTCATCATCCTATATGTGGATGATCTGGTCATTGGACGTGAAAGTCTGGTCGACATCAACAAGGTCAAGTCCCTCCTCTCCAGCAAATTCGAGATGACGGACATGAAGGAGCTCCATTACTTCCTTGGCATCGAAGTAATTCGGATTCCGACCGGCATTTTGATCTCTCAACGACACTACATCCTCAACTTGTTATACAAGTTCAGGATGACTGAGTGCAAATCAGTCACTACGCCTCTTGATCAAAACCTCAAACTATATGCTAACTCTGGCACAGACGAGTGCGAGACAACCCAATATCGTCAATTGATCAGGAGCTAACGAGAAATAAGCGGAATAATCTCTGGCTACAATTGAAGTGTAGGTCACTTGATGACAATCAAACACAGAAGAAATGGGAATGGAGGTAAGTACACAAAACAGAAAGAGAATACACAGGATGTTAATGTGGAAAACCCTAAGAGGGAAAAACCACGGGAGTCCACAGACTCCAAACTATCACTATGTCAAGTAATACAACAAGGAGCACAGAGGCAACGACCTCTTGCTCACGATCTTCGCCTAGCGGCGGTTACAACAGAGACACAATCTCTGTATATCACTCTCTCTCTCACTCTTACGCGTTGTACAGAAGTTACACCAATAACTCTATCATCATATACATTGAGTTTTCCCTAGGTCATATTTATACTAATATGCCTTTCGGGCTATTTACAAATGTAGCCCCAATGGGTTCTCTGGAACATATTTACATATATGTCCCTTTCATCCGATGAGAGGTTCTCACCGGGCCTACAACATCCGGTTCTCACTGGGTCTTCCTTGCCGGGTACTTGTCGTCCAGTCCCTTTCATCCGATGACAGGTTCTCACTGGGCCTGCAACATCCGGTTCTCACCGGGTCTTCCTTGCCAGGTACTCGTCATCCGGTTCTCACCGGGTCTTGCTTGTCGGGTAGTCGTCATCCAGTTCTCATCGGGTCTGCATCATCCGGTACTCACCGGATCTGCATCATCCGGTACTCACCGGGTCTACATCATCCGATACTCACCGGGTCTACATCATCCGGTTCTCACCGGGTCTTCCTTGCCGGGTACCTTCGTATCCCATCCGGACCGACCGAGATCCTAACAAACTCCCCCTTCACTCCGGCATGGGATACCTTGTCAGTCCAATTCGCTTCCGGCATGCGTCTAGCTTGTCGGGCGTCAGTACCTTGGTCAACATATCCGACCCGTTGTCGTGAAGAAACCCAGCCATAGGCGGAATCGGAGAGAAATCGCATAAACCGGCCCTTACACGGATGGACGCGGGACTTGGTATTTTGTACACAAATAGGTGGAGATAAACACTAAGCCGCACACATTTATTAGAAAGGGGGGATTGTGCGTATCCCTGTCAAAGGGACAGGGAATAAAGGGGAGAGGACAAGAGAAAACAGATATCGCGTGTTGGGGAAGGAGGAGGGAGGCGCTGCTGCAGAAGGGAAGTCGAGCTCTCTCTCTACGCCGCCGATCGTCGTTCTCTGCAGGTCCGTCGCCGCCTGTGGGATTTCGCTGCCTCTACTTCGTGGACAGCCCGTGTGCTTCCAGCAGAGTCGCTCCCTCCCCCCCCTTTTTTCTGTTTCTTGGAGCCCTGTGACTATCGTCGGTGTGTGTGAGCAGGGTCCCCGTGTCAGGTCTGTCGCCGCCTCGTCGGTTGTAACCGTCCGGGTTTGTAGTCTCTTGGCATTGTAATTAAGTGTTACGATTCTATCTCTCTCTTTCTAGCTTTTTGTGTCGGTGAATCTCTCTCTCTCTCTCTCTCTCTCGCTCCTCGGTCCAAGACCCCCGTGGTCCCGCCCCTTTCACACGCACGCCCGCTTGCCGGGTACCTTCGTATCCCATCCAGAGGGACCGAGATCCTAACAAACTCCCCCTTCACTCTGGCATGGGATACCTCGTCAATCCAATTCGCTTCCGGCATGTGTCTAGCTTGTCGGGCGTCAGTACCTTGGTCAACATATCTGACCCGTTCTCCTCCATGTGGATCTTCGTCAGCGCGAACTCTCAGACTTCTACTCGCTCCCAAATCCAATGGTACCTCCGCTAGATGTGCTTCGTCCTGGAATGATACGCTGCATTCTTTGCAAGGTGCATGGCACTTTGACTGTCACAATAGAGCCGGTATTCCTCTTCCCGGATCCCTAGCTCTTCGATGAAGTCCTTCATCCATAGTATTTCCTTACCGGCTTCCACAGCCGCCATGTACTCCGCTTTCGTGGTTGACAACGCAACCGTCTTCTGTAGCCTCGATTGCCACGAAACAGCTCCCCCCGCATATGTCATGACATATCCGGATGTTGACCGGCTGGTATCCGCATCAGCCGACATATCCAAATTGATGAAACCGTCAAGTTAGAGTCTACCGTCAAGTTGGGGTCTACCGGAGCCGAATCGAAGACACATACATGAGGTGCCTTTGAAGTATGGGAGTATCCATTTTACCGTAGTCTAGTGCTCCTTGCCGGGATTGCTCATAAACCGGCTCACCACTCCGACTGCATATCCGATATCTGGTCAGGTACACACCATTGCGTACATTAGGCTCTCGATGGCAGAGGCATATGGTATCTTCATCATATCCGCCTTCTCTGCCTTCGTCTTCATGCTTTGCTTACCGGATAACCTGCAGTTTGCCGGAAGTGTCAATCTGACCGGTTTCGCATCTGACATGTTGAACCGTTGAAGCAGCTTTGTCATGTACTTCTCCTGTGACAGCCACAATTGCTTCGTTGGCCGGTCCCGGATGATATGCATCCCCGACATCTATCTTGCCAGACCCAAGTCTTTCATTGAGAAGGTCCGGTTCAGGGCCTCCTTCAGCATCCGTATCTTGACTTGGTCTCGTCTGACGATCAACATGTCGTCCATGTACAAGAGGAGTATCAGGAAGTCTCCACCTTCAAACTTCTTCACAAATACGTAGTGATCGGCCTACGTCTTGTGCTACCCTTGATCGTTCATGAAGGAGTCGAACTTCTGGTACCATTGCCGGGGGGGAGCCTGCTTCAACCGGTAGAGGTTCTTTTTTAACCGGCAAACCAGGTGCTCCTTCCCGTTCTTCACAAATCCCTCCGGTTGCTACATGTTGATCTCCTCTTCGAGGTCGTCGTGGAGGAACGCCGTCTTCACGTCTAATTGCTCTACCTCGAGGTCCATGCTTGCCACTATGCTCACCACTGTCCGGATAGAAGTCATCTTTACTACCGGGGCAAATATCTCGTCGAAGTCCACGCCCTTTTTCTACTGGAACCCCTTCACCACGATCCTGGCTTTGTACCTTGGAGGGTTGCCAACATCTCCCAGTTTCAACTTGTACACCCACTTGTTTTGGAGTGCCCTCTTTCCTTTCGGCAACTCCACCAATTCATACGTGTGGTTTTCATGCAGGGAATCCATCTTGTCCTGCATGGCACTCAAACCACTTACGGCTATGGGGGTTATCCTTCGCTTCTTGGAAGCTTTTCGGCTCCCCCTCATCGGTCAGCAGCACATGCTCTGCATCCGGAAAACTCTGGGGGGGCCTTCTCTCTCTAAGAGGATATCTCCGTCTTTGGCTTTCGGCAACCGGATCCTCTATTTGTTCTTCATCCGAATCCAATTCGGGGTCTTCGCCGGTTCTGGTTTCAGCTTCCTCTACTTCTTCTTCTACCGGTTCGGTATCCTCACCGTAATCGGCTAGTTCCTCGAGTGTCAACCGGCTCTTAGCCGAGTCCGAATCTCATCGGAGTTCATTATCTTCTTCTCCGACTCCCAGTCGGCAAGAGTCTTGTCTTCCATGAAGATAATATCTCGGCTCCGGAAAACCTTCTTGTCAACTAGATCCCACACTCGGTAACCGAACTCATCATCGCCGTATCCGAGGAATATGCATGGCCTAGTCTTTGGATCCAAGTTTCCTCTCCAATCCTTAGCAACATGAACGTACGCGAGACACCCGAACACCTTCAGATGCCGGTAGGACACTTCCTTACCTGTCCACACCTTTTGCGACGTGTCTCCATCCTAGGGCACTGAGGGTGATCTGTTTATCACATACGTCACAGTCGACAACGCCTCAACCCAAAAAGTCTTGGGTAGATTAGCATGTGCTAGCATACTCCAGACCCTCTCCATTATGTTCTGGTTCATCCTCTCGGCCAACCCGTTTAGTTTTGGCGTCTTCGGCACGGTAAATTTGAGCCGGATTCCCTTCGAGCGGTAGTACTCCTCGAATTGCCCCCGGTATTCTCCTCTGTTATCTGCTCGAACCGCCTTCAGCTTCCATCTGGTTTCTCTTTCCACTCTTGCGTGGAGCTCCTTGAAGACGGATAACACCTGATCCTTCGTCTTCAACGATGTGGCCCACAGCCTCCTCTTGCGGTCATCTATGAACGTCATGAAGTACTGCGTTCCGGCAAGGGACTTCGTGTCAATTTGACACACATTGGTATGCACCAACTCCAATGGTGCATTACGTCTCATCGGTGGCCTTGATCGGAAGGACGTCCGGTTTTGCTTACTGACTAGGCAGTCGGTGCACCTCTCAAGATGCACGTTCTTCACCGGAATGAGGTCGTCATCGGCAAGCCTCTTCATCCCCTTCACGCTCATGTGACACAATCTCTTGTGCCACATCTCACCGGTAGTGTCGGATGCCACGTTCACTTCTTCCGGGCATAACCGGGTATTCATCAGGTACAACGTGTTGACCTTCTGGGCCCGAGCCACTATCAGGCTCCCTTTGCTAAATTTCATGACTCTGTTCCAGATGCTACCCATGTAGCTTTCATCATCTAGCCGACCGGCTAATATCATGTTCAGTCGAACCTCCGAAACGTGTCGGACAGCCTTCAACAGCAGCTTGCATCGGGTTGGTGGTGTCAACTACATGTCTCCTATGCCGACAATTCGGCATGTACCTTCATTCCCCATCCGAACACAGCCGTGATCACCGGTTGAGTAGCATGAGAAGCATTTCCAGTCCAGGGTAAGGTGGAACGATGCTCCGAAATCGACAACCCACGTTGTCTCGTCGCTGGCAAGGTTCAACTCACTCTCCTCGATGATGAGCATCAACTCTTCTTCACTTGCCGCGATTGCCTTCGTTCCCTTCCAGTCCGGTTCCCTCCGGTCTTTACCGTTCCGGTCCGGTGTCCGCTTCGAATTGGTACCGTCGGTTTCCTTGTCTTTTCGAAAGTGCCGACAGTTCTTCTGGAAGTGTCCCGGCTTGCCGCAATAAAAGCAAGTAGGCCTCCCCCTTGACTTTGACTGTGTTCCCGACTTTTCCCGGTTCTGGGGATTACGGTTCCTTTGTCTTCCACGTTCCGATTCGGTAAGGAGCGCTTTGGAGTCGGAGCTCGTATCCTTGTCTTTCTGATGCACCTCCTCATCTAGCAAGCTCAACTTCACTCTTGCTAGGGATAACCGTTTCCCTTCGGGGCCTGGCGTTGCCCAAAGTGACAACCAACGTCTCCTAGCTAAATGGGAGGGAACTGAGCAGGAGTAATGCTAGTACCTCATCGGCGAGAGGTACTTCCAATGATGTTGCCTAGTGGATCAGCCCCTGGAAGGCATTCATGTGCTCCGCCATGCTCGAGTCATCTTGGTACCGGAGTCTTACTAGCTTCCAAAATACCAAAACCTGATTAACAACATTTTTGTTCTGAAACATAATGCCGATCTTCTCCTAGAGCTCATGAGCCTTGCTCTCTTCATTGAAGTTGTTGTATAGGCTCATGTCGATGAAGCACCATATGTACGTCGTTGTCTTCATGTGCATCAACTCCCATACCATGGCATCGATCTTGTCCAGTCTCTTGTCCCCGAACTGAACCGGCAACCAAAGATCTTTAACCACGAGCATGTCCCTCATCTTCGACTTCCACACTGTGTAGTTGGAGCCGGTGAGCTTGAACATGCCTCCCAACGAAAAGTCCATTTTTCTGTGTCGTTTCGCTCTGATACTAGGTTGACGAGAAATAAGTGGAATAATCTCTGGCTACAACCAAAGCGTAGGTCACTTGATGACAATCAGACACAGAAGAAATGGGAATGGAGGTAAGTACACAAAGTAGAAAGACAATACACAGGATGTTAACGTGGAAAACCCTAAGAGGGAAAAACCACGGGAGTCCACAGACTCCAAACTATCACTATGTCAAGTAATACAACAGGGAGCATAGAGGCAACGAACTCTTGCTCACGATCTTCGCCTAGCGGCGGTTACAACAGAGACACAATCTCTTTATATACCTCTCTCTCTCACTCTTATGTGTTGTACAGAAGTTACACCAATAACTCTATCATCATATACATTGAGTTTGCCCTAGGTCATATTTATACTAATATGCCTTTCGGGCTATTTACAAATATAGCCCCAGTGGGCTCTCTGGAACATATTTACATATATGTCCCTTTCATCCGATGAGAGGTTCTCACCGGGCCTGCAACATCCAGTTCTCACCGGGTCTTCCTTGTGGGCTACTCGTCATCCGGTTCTCACCGGGTCTGCATTATCTAGTTTTGGGTCAAATCTGGTATGTGTCTTAATTGCATTTCTAAATAATAACTTCTCGGATTAAAATCGGGTCTTTATGGCTAACCAATCGTTCTGAGTACGAATTAGATTGCCGAGCAATCCCTCTCTCACCCTGACCTCTGCCACGTACCACAGTCCCCTAATCCAATTACCATAGGAGTAATTCAAGGTGTTGCCTCCATGAAGGAGACAACATAATTTGGCACACCCGGTTCACGTGGTGGATCACAGCGAACAAATGTCGATGGAGACCCCCAATCGCCATTACGACGCCTATTCGATGCATGCTACTTAAGGATGGAGATGCACACTAGAAAGGATGGAGATGCACGCTCAAGTTGAAAATAGAAAATCAACATTTTCACTAACATGAATATTTGAGGATAATAAACCAATGAAGATGTTACTCAATTAAGTCAATGAGCAAGTGGCCATGAGAGATGAGGGAAGAGTTATATAGCATGATGAAATAGAAGGTGGGAATTTTCTATTCCACGGAAAGTTTGGCTAGTTTGGCTCCACTACAGAAATTAGGAATTGCCCAAATGTCAACTCAATATTAACAAATACTCACATTATCGATGAACATAGGGATGTAGTTAGTCACCACACACTACGTTGACCGGACTTGATCAACATTTTTCTTCATGAGACATGCCATGCTCGAGCAAAAAGGTTGTCACGTTCTCAAACTAATGCGAAACTACTTGATGTGACCAAGAAAAATGTGGAAATCTCTTGTGCCCACCATAAGATGCGTTAGAGTTTTGGCAACTCTACATGCACGCCAAAAGACGTAATAGGCTCCCACGAGCCGATTATTTGACCGAGTAAGAACCAACAGTCGAAGATAAGGAGAAGCCGACTGGTCGGGATCTTCAAAGAGCCAACAATCAAAGACATCGAGAGTCGACTGAGAGAGAGTCAACAATACATGATCCAAGTCGACAACAAGGCCGACTAGATAGTCGCCTAATCGATTTATCAACTACTACTATTGTTACTAATAATAATAGTAATCATATCTGTAAATAGCCCATATTGTGTATGAATATAAATACACCTAGGGAAAACCTAGAAAGTGTGTAATCTGAGCTGAAAGAGTAGAACATAACCAAGTGTTGTGTCTGTTTTTGAGCTTCTGTATAGTGAGCGTGAGGGAGAGCGGCGCCATAGCCGAGTGACAATAGACGCCAAGAGCGTTGTGTGGATGATACACTCTATACAAAGAGTGTTGTAATATGTTCTCCCTTCTTTATCTTTGATATAATGAGTCTATGTTGCTCGTGGTTTTCCCCGTTTAGGCCAGAGCCAGATCGATATCGGTATCGGAGAGCCAGATCGGTGAGCCAGATTCAAATGTGAATTGTAAGGCTAATAGTAGCCTATACTCCTAGACTACTAGGTACTCAGAGTCCACGTAGTTAGTGTCAGCCAGTTATGTGAGCATTGAAGTACATACTACTTCTATTAGTCCTTTTGAGGACTTGTATAAATAGTGTTCTTTAGCATGTTGTATATATAGAGTGATGAGAGTGTTATTTTTTAATAGAGTTTATGTTCTGTTCTCTCTATCTCTTTGTCTCTCCTGTGTATGCTAAATACTCTCAAGCTTCCATTGAACCTGTGTTTTTATTCTCTGCTGCTACCCGGATAAACCGGTTTTGTCAAGTTTCCGCACGCTAAATTCTACATGGCATCAGAGCGGGAGGGTTGAGACTCCTCTACAACCGACAAACGCTTTCGAAGACAAACCCTAACATCCAGTGAAGAACAATAGAGAACCGAAATGGACAGACGTATGGCATCTGACTTCCCACAGAAAAGCTTGACCGGAGCAACTAGGCATCCTGGTCATATAAAATGCACCAGTACCTGCTAGGGCATGGATATTGGAGCTATGTGGAAGGAACTAACGAGGTATCATCGGAGCCAGCATACAAAGACTTCCCGACATAGGAGCAAGGAGTGAGCCGTGTATTGTACTGCCTCGCGTCCGGTGTGCACGATCAGATGCTCAACTAGATCAAGGATGCAAAAACGCTAAAGGAGGCCTGGGAAAATCTACGGAAGATTTTCGCCGCAAGTACCACAACCCGTAAGTTGCAGCTCCGGCAAGAGCTGAACAACATCCGGTAGAGAGATATGTCTGTTATGGACTACACCACCAAGATTAAGGAGATCTGTGATGCACTCAGATCCATCAACGTAATGGTGGAAGAAGACGAGATGGTCCAGATCTGTCTTGGTGGTCTAGCACAACGGTACGGGCCAATCCAGATGGCAATTTGCACCCAGGAGAAGCTAGCTTGATGGTCGAAGAAAACCAGGCGAGTGGGTAGAGGACCACTCAATCGGACGACCAGATGTTATACATGGAGGCGGATCGGCCCCATGCGTGTGGAGGACGAGGTGGGTCGGCACGCAATGGAGGCAGCCGGCAAGAGCAAAACCGAAGCCGCAAAGACGGTGCCGATAGCAGTTTCGGCCCTCCACAAGCAGGGGAGTCAAGTTGGAGATGGAAACCAACAGTTGAAAACCGACACAGAATGTTGGTACTATGGCAGGAAAGGCCAGAAAGAGAGCGAGTGCTGGAAGTAGAGTGCCAATTCGGATAAATCCGGATCCGGCAAGGCCAGACAAGGGAACTGGCAAAGCTTGCACAACGCAGAAGGATTGGAAGGATTCGGAACCGAGAAGACCGGAAAAGGTTAACTCGGTGAAGAAGACCACTTCTGGATCGAAGGAAGTGTGGTACGCTGACTCCGGCGCACCAACCACATGACGAGCCATGGAGAGTGGTTCTCGTTTTTGGAGAAAACGGACCAACAAGGAGTTGTCGAAACTGGAGACGTCACTCCTCACCTGATTGTGCATGTCGGAGAAGTCCTTTTAAGCCATGTCGGACGAAAGGGAAAGCTGATGAAAGTACTACATGTTGCGATTATCACAAAGAACCTGGTGTCAGTCAGCCAGATTGTCGACCAGGGGATGCATGTGCCGTTCATGCACTTCGGGTGTTTCATTGAGGAAGAGGGCTAGATTATTGCGCAAGGGCGTAGGAACAGGAGGATGTTCATCCTCAACATCAACAACGTCAGCACCGCTATGTTCGCAAAGGGTCAGAAGATCGAGTTTGATATCAATCTATGGCACAAGCAAATCGACCACGTCAATTACCCGAGGCTTCAAGACCTGCAATCGAAACAAGTTGTTTTCATATTGTTGAAATTTAGTGGCTGAAAGGTCCAAATTTGTGAAGCCTGCCAGTTTTGGAAGCAACACTGGCTTCCATTCCCCACCGAAAGAAATTGGGGCTGTAACAAGCTCAATCTAATACATTCGGATGTATGGGGACCGGCACAGAATGTTAGTCTTGGCGGGAGTCGATGTTTCGTCTCCTTCATCGACGACTACAACTGGCACACATGGATCTACCGAATCGAAAGGGAAAGCGAAGTTTTCGACTGTTTCCGGAACTTGCAAAGTCTAGTCGAATGGGAAACAGAAAGGTAGATCAACTGCCTGCGTTTGGATGGTGGAAAAGAATATTTTTTCAGCCAACTCAACAGTTATCTGCAACAAATGGGAATTCGGAGAGAATTTAGTTGTAGATACACACCAGAACGAAACAGTGTGGCTGAAAGGAAGAACCGGTCGATTGTCGACGCAGCAAGGGCAATGTTGGAGGAGAAGAGCATGCCCAAGTTCTACTGGGCTGAAGAGGTCCGGACAACCGTCTACATCCAAAATTGAATTGGGGATAAGGTGTCAGCACATGAGCTGTATTTTGGGGGGAAGCCGAACTTGAAGCACCTTAGGATATTCAGTGTCATGAACATCAACTCAAATGTGAACCTTAGGCCCTTGTATATATATTTCTCCTAGACAAACTTTAGACTTCAAACCTTTGTATAAAGAGCGGTATGTAAGACCTAGTATGTAAGACTCTGTATGTAAGACTCAGTATGTAAGACTTGGCATGCAAGAATTAGTATGCTTGATATTATAGTATGGAAGACTTGGCATGAGCATGCTTATCATGCATCACTACATGTATAAAAAGGGTTGATCTCCCTTGTTAACATCAACTTCTTGATCTCCCTATCTCATCAACTTCCCCATCTCTTTACCCCCAATTGTTCATCCGTGACATTCGGTAGCATAGCCTATGTGCATGTACCGGATGAGAAACGAAGGAGGCTGGACCGATGCTATTCTGATGACTTTCGATAAGTTGGGCTCATTGGCACGTTGCTGAGGGCAAGCACAAGCTTCGTTTGCCCCTCTAGTGGAGACCTCTTCACCTCTCTTGAATGACTTCGAAGCATTTCTTACCGAATTTGAGGCAATTTTTGGGGAGACCGACAAACGACGTGCCGCACTAAACAAACTATATGCATTACAACAAGGCGACCGTGCAACATCAATCTATGCATCCGAATTTTGTCAGCTCGCGTGCGATGTCGAGTGGGACGGACAAGCCCTCCTCGATCAATTCCGCCGAGGATTACGAGGTGAGATAAAAAATCTTTTACTTAATTTTCCCAAGGCTACATCTTTGAATGAGGCTATTTCCCAAGCTGTGCGCTGCGATAACTGTCTCTTTGAGTTCCGGCAAGAGTAATGTCCTCACCGGATCCATCCACCTTAGCCAGCCGCTACGCGAAGTCACCTACCATGGTTGATGATGCCGCCTCCCATGTCATCCTCTACTTCATCTTCAACTCCCGCCACAGATTCTAGCTCCCCAATGGAGATCGATCGAATTCGCTATTGACCATGTCCAGTTGCAGTAGGGACTGCGCATCACAAATACAACAATTCCCTTGGGTCTCCACATAGGAACCCACTAGGAAGAAATCACTTTTAACCTCATCACATCACCTCGACATCCTATCATCTTGGGGTTATCATGGCTCCAAACTCACAATCCAGTCGTGGATTGGTGATCTCGCTCCATCAATTTCACCTCGAATTTTCACTCACAAGGTATTACGTCCACCCTTCTTCGAGCCAATGCTCTGCCATTTGTTTGGCCGCCTACTCCAGTGAGGACTGTCTCAATGGTTGCTCCGACTCATGTTTTGGGGACAACTCCCGTTTCTGCTCCAGTGAGAACCACATCAATGGTTGCACCATTTCCAATTTCTGCTCTAGTGAAGACCGCGTCAATAGTCGCTCCCACCCATTGTTTCAAGGGCAACTCCCATTTCTGCTCCAGTGAGGACCAGGTTATCGGTCGCTCCCATGTCCTCTTCAGCGAGAACCATGTCAGCGGTTGCTCCAATAGAAACAACATCAATAGTTAGTCCCGTGTCGGCCTCGGAAACAGTTCCAACTCTTGCAAGGGTAAGCGATACAATGTTGATTGCATCCATTTCTAATTCTAAGGACATGGCGGTCATGTCCACTCTAGATACTACCCTATGTACTAGCTCTTTTCCATCAAAATACAATGATTTCTCTGATGTATTTGAGAAGAAAAATGTTGATCGCCTACCTGAACATCGCCCATACGATTGTCCAATTGCCTTGAAAGATGGTGCTTGTCTTCCATTTGGCCCTATGTATGGGTTATCTGAACCTGAACTCAAGACCCTCAAAATATACATTGAAGAGAATCTCGCAAAGGGGTTCATTCGCCACACAAAATCTCCAGCTGGCTCTCCTATTCTATTTGTCAAAAAGAAAGATGGAACGTTGCGCCTATGTATCGACTATCGCGGGTTCAATCGAATCGCAGTTCAAAACCGCTATCCACTACCTCTAATCCCCGAACTCCTCGACCGACTTCGGGCTGGGCGTATATTCTCCAAAATCGATCTCAGAGGCGCCTACAACTTGGTGCATATCAAGCCTGGAGATGAGTGGAAAATGGCATTTCGAACCAGGTATGGGCATTTTGAATACATGGTAATGCCATTTGGTCTCACAAATGCTCCTGCCGTTTTCCAGCATATGATGAATGACATCTTCTGAGAATATCTAGACCAATTTTTCGTCATCTATCTCGACGACATACTTATCTTCTCACAGGCCTACATAGAGCACACCAAGCACGTTCGACTTATCTTGACCAAACTTTGGGAACATGAACTTTATGCGAAACCCGAAAAGTGTGAGTTTGATCGCACCTTAGTTGAATTCCTCGGGTATGTCATTTCATCTGATGGTATCACTATGGACGAGAAGAAAGTTGAAATGGTTCAATAGTGGGAAGTCCCCACCAGGGTCAAGGATGTGCAATCATTTTTGGGTTTTTCCAACTTCTATCGTCGATTCATTCAAGGATTCTCTACATTGGAGCAACCACTTATAGCACTCACTCGGAAGGATTCCCCTTTTTGCTGGACTGCCACAACCCAACTAGCATTCGAGACACTAAAAAAAGCTTTTACCTCGGCTTCGGTACTTCTACACCCAAATCTAACCAAACCATTTGAAATCGAAACTGATGCCTCTGACTTCACCATCGGTGCGATTCTCTCACAATCAGATAACAATGGGATTCTTCATCCTGTTGCCTTTTATTCTCGGAAGTTCACACCTCCCGAGATCAACTACCCAGTTTATGACAAAGAACTCTCTGCCATTATTGCGGCCTTTGAAGAATGGTGTCCTTACTTAACAGGCGCCCAACACCATTGTCGCGTTGTTACCCGCGTGCGTGGAGAAAGGCGGGACCACGGGGGTCTTGGACTAGGGTGTGACGGAGCGTAAGAAGTCGTACTTCACCGTTTCCAGGGCATCCCAGGAGTACACCAGAAGCAACCGAAGGGAGAGAGAGAAAGAGAGGGAGTGCGCGCTTAACACCGACTCCCGCACGCACACACACACACACACACACACACAACGGACCCGACTCACGCCCTTATGTACAAGAAACGCAGGAAAGGGCGAGCACCCGACACCAACAGAGACACGAATATACACACACAGACGCAAATGTATATATATATAAAAGAAAGAATACATTCCCGGCTTCGAGCTGGACCAAGGTAGGTTACAGTAGTCGTCGGGTGCCAAGCCGCGGGTCGGGGACCTCTCGGGCTTGTCGCGCCGAGCGGGGTCTTGCGCAGGAGACAAGCTGAACCAAACCCTAAGCGAACACGAAGGGGGAGCAGAAGAAGAAGAAGAAGAAGAAGAAGAAGAAGAAGAAATGTAACTAATCCTAAATCTAACGGTATACCCTCTAACGCAAAAATGGGCAACCCTTTCACAAAGGGCGCTCCCTTCCTTTTATAGAACAAGGAGAGGGATGCGTTACAATGTGGGATAAATCCCAACTTACATGGGATCGTCTGTCCCGACTTGACTACTCTTCGGCGCCATAAAGACGCCCTTGTTATTCACACTAAATGTACAAGGGTGAGCACACATGCTGCACCCCGCCGATGTAGGCAATGTTTCTCGGTTTCCGCCTCTGGCCGAAATTCTTCACGACATCCACCCCCACCAAACCGCACGTCCACCGGTACGTGCCAAATCCGGTGAAGGGTGAGAGATTTCGGCCGGTGAGAAACCGGTCAACCGTGATCCGCATCCCGGCTCGTTGCTAGTTCGAACCGTCGGCTTTGGTTCTTCCTTCGCGCTTACCTCCCCGTAGGCTCCTTCAACCCGTCAATGGGTCCTTCACCGCGATCTCCGTAGTATGCGTACTTCCGTTGGCCCTTGTTCGGCCATATGCACGCCCCGCTCTCCGCCGTATGCCCGATGTCCTCCGCTTGAGGAATGCCCGTAGTGGCCCGCTTCGCCTTTCCCGTTTTGCGCTGCTGCAACAGATCCTGAGTCTTCCGCTTGCCGTCATCCCCTTGCCCCCACTGGCTTGTCATCCCGGGCTTGCCGTGTCAATCTTTGCTACTCTAACTGAGGTGCCGAGAGCTACGAAGCGAGTGCGGAGGATCCTCCTCCGGACTCCCTTGTCATCCCCTGACTCCGACCCTGTGCAGTCCACTATGACTCGTCACCCCGTTCCCGGCACCTCCCTTGTGCCGTCTTCTGCTTCGTTTGTTCGGCTCCGTCCGTGCCGAACACCGTCCCGTGGTCACGCTTCGATCCGGCCCGCGATGGCCACTTGCGAGACTCTTGTTCCGTCCCAGGTGTGCCTTTCCGGCATGACACACCTCCCCGTGTTTGCCCCTACCGGCTCCTTCCGAACCCGTAACCGGCCGGTGAGGGTTTCGCACTTCGTTCGCCCGTCTTATCGGCTTCCTATCCGCTACCTCGTGTCGTCGGGTCCCGTTCCCTGCCGCCACCGTCCTTCTCCCTAGGTCTCACGTTGCCACATTGGCCGAACTGCCGGAGTCTCCGGATCGGTGTGAGGGTCCCATAGGACCGGACTCCGTTTCTATCCTTGCCGAAATTCGGGTGTCTTTTGTCGGAGTCCTTCACTACTCTCCTCGTGTCTTCCGTGTAGCCGGGTTCCGTCTTCGTGTTGCCGGGTCCCTTTTCCCACCGCCACCAACCTTCTCTCTCGGTCTCATGTTGCCACGTTGGCCGAACTGCCAGAGTCTCTGGTTTGGTGTGGGGATCCCGTAGGACCGGACTTCCTTATGCCCACTGACCTTGTCGGAAGGTCCGATTCGGTTCGTAGCCGCCTCGCCGGCCTGATACCTTCTTTCTCTACTTCCGTCGTCCAGTCACGTTCACCTGCCACCACCGTCCTCTCCTATAGGACTCACGCCGGCTCTCGGGCTGACCGCCGGATCAGTGCGAGGATCTCTGTAGGACCTCCCCTCTGCTTCGGTTGCCCGCCTTGTGGCCGCCACTATTCCTTACTCTAGGTCTCACACCTCCTCTTGTCGTTGGCTACCGGAGTCTCTAGAATCGGTGTGTCTAAGGTCTCAGTTGCACCGCTCTGCCTTCGCCATCCTCTTCTGTTGGTCACTTTTACCTGCCGCCACCGTCCTTTCCAATAGGACTCACGCCGGCTCTCAGGCCGACCGCCGGATCGGTGTGAGGATCTCCGTAGACCGCCCATCCATAGCCCTTTTGCCTTCGTCCCCTCACCGCCACCGTTCGTCACTCTAGGCCTTGTGCTAGCTCTCAGGCTGACCGCCGGATCGGTGTGAGGATCTCCGTAGACCACCCATCCGTAGCCCTTTTGCGTTCGTCCCCTCGCCGCCACCTTTCGTCACTCTAGGCCTTGCGCTGGCTCTCAGGCCGACTGCCGGTGTCTGTAGAACCAGTGTGAAGGATCCTCCTCGGGCTTGCCGTATCTCTTCCTGACCCTATCCCGGGTCGTCCTTTTCCGCATGCCGAGAGGGCGGTTTACTCCGCACCCTCTCCCGTGGTACCCACGTACCGTCTCCTTAGCCTCTTCGTAGGCCCGCTCTCTTCCTCCCTCCCGGAATGGTCATCCGGGAGTTCGCTCCGCCCGGTTCTCGTCCGGGTCCGTTCGTCCTTCTCCGGATTGCCGGGTCCCGTTCTCCTGACGCCACCAGCCTTCTCCCTAGGTCTCACGTTGCCACGTTGGCCGAACTGCCAGGGCCTCCGGACTGGTGTGAGGATCCTGTAGGACCGGTCTTCGTTCTCCTCTTCATCCCTTGTACTTCTCTTGAACTCGTCGTTTCTCTCCTCTTCGCGTTCTCGCCTCCATCCTCCATCTCTTTTGGTCTCACGTTGCCATGTTGGCCGAACTGCCAGGGCCTCCGAACTGGTGTGAGGATCCTGTAGGACCGGTCTTCGTTCTCCTCTTCATCCCTTGTACTTCTCTTGAACTCGTCGTTTCTCTCCTCTTCGCGTTCTCGCCTCCATCCTCCATCTCTTTTGGTCTCACGTTGCCACGTCGGCCGAACTGCCGAAGTCTCCGGATAGGTTGTGGGGTAACCGATTTTTGCAACGTCTTTCGGCGACTCGTCCGGACCACTGCCCCTTTTAGTGGTGTCGGTGGATAGCATCCGCTCTATGATCAATCAAGCCCCGCCTGAGCTTGATTCTCCAATGTCCGGAGTTTCGGCTCCGATGCCGACCTTGCCAGACTCGTTCCGAACCTTTGATCACCTTACTTTCCAATTCCCGACCTTCGCCTGGTCGGTCTTTCTCCCCATGTAAAAGAGGGCGGCTCGTCCCGCACCCTCTCCCGTATCGGCACCTTCATGCCGACTCTAGCCCCGATCGAACAATCCACGACCGGATCACGCTCCACCCGTACCGGAGCGTCGCGTGGTTCGGTCCCCGGTCGGGTCGTTCCTTGGTCTCCTCGTCGCCCCTTTCACTGGCCATCTCGCATCCATCTTCCCTGGCATCGTGCCAGGACTCCTCGGTACCGCCATCCATCTCCTCGGTCTTATATGGGCATCCCGGCCCGAATGCCGAGTTCTCCGCTCCTTCCCTGTATCGTCTCACCGGTGATTCTTGGTCTTTCGCCACCGCCTTCATCCGATTGGGACTCACGTGGGCACTCGGGCCCGACTGCCATCATCTCGGGAGCAAGTGTGGGAAGACACAAAGAATCGCCCATCCGTTTTACGACCTTGTCCGTAGCCACCGACTCTTCGTGGTCGGCGGTCGTCTTCCTACCGATCGCGCAAGCCCCACCTGGGCTTGCTTTTCCGATTTCCGGGGTTTCGGGCTAACACGCCCGAAACCGCTAGTCCCAACTATCCGGTTCCGCGATCTGTATCTCGGCCTCGTCCTTGGCCGTTCTATCTCCGCAAGTCGAGAGGGCGTTTTGTTCCGCACCCTCTCCCGTGGTACCATCGTACTGATCTTCCGCCGTCGTGTGGGGCAAGTCCGTCTCCTCAGTCTCGGCTTCCGGCCTCAATCTTTCCTCTTCCTCGAGCATCGCCTCGAGAGTTGCGTACGCCTCCGCAATCCTGGCCCCAACTCCGACCCTTGCCGACTCTCTTTGGCGTTCGGCCTCTTCCCGCTGTGATGGCATGCCGTCGCGCGCCTTCCTCTTAGCCTTCTCGGCTCGCTCGTGGTCTAGCCAATGGCACACCCTTCCAACCTTCGACCAGTCCTCCGTAAGCCCATTCGCTCCATCATCGTCTTCGAGCCTCAATCCCGATGGCTTCCCATTCTGCTCGGTCGATCGACCTGACGAACAATAGGACTTTGTCCGCCCCCACCAAACCTTGTTCCCGCTCCGGGAGCCGAGCAAGTCGTCGCTCGAACTCTCGGAACGCCTTCGTCGCGGCCCGGTGGGTCTTTGCCGATGCGACCCCCTGGTCAAAGTTGTGTCGTCCCGGGCTCTTCCGCTGTCCTCCATATGCTTGCAAGAGCGCCTCTTCAAAGGCCTCCCATGAACTATGAGCTTGTCGGAGCTCCTTTACTTCCGCGTGCATACGGACGGCGACAGCCCGACAGAAGAATTCCAGCCTCAACGCTTCGTCCACGTCCCGCTCCTCCATTTCCACGTTGTAAGCTCCCAAGTAAGATGGGACTTTGTCCCCGTTGAAATGGCCGACTCTTTCGACCACTCGCTCAACCGCTTTTTGCGCTGCTTCTCGCCTCATCACCACTCGTGCTGACTCCAACACCACTTCGGCCACCATCATCGCGAGGTCGTCGTCTTCTGACTCCATCCTCCCTTGCCGCCTCTTCACGTCGGGTTCACCAAATATGTCGCGTTGTTACGCGCGTGCGTGGAGAAAGGCGGGACCACGGGGGTCTTGGACTAGGGAGTGACAAAGCGTAGGAAGTCGTACTTCACCGTTTCCAGGGCATCCCAGGAGCACACCAGAAGCAACCAAAGGGAGAGAGAGAAAGAGAGGGAGTGTGTGCTTAACACCGACTCACACACACACACACAGCGGACCCGACTCACGCCCTTATGTACAGGAAACGCAGGAAAGGGGGAGCACCCGACACCAACAGAGACACGAATATACACACACAGACGCAAATGTATATATATATAAAAGAAAGAATACATTCCCGGCTTCGAGCCGGACCAAGGTAGGTTACAGTAGTCGTCGGGTGCCAAGCTGCCGGTCAGGGAGCTCTCGGGCTTGTCGCGCCGAGCGGGGTCTTGCGCAGGAGACAAGCTGAAGCAAACCCTAAGAGAACACGAAGGGGGAGCAGAAGAAGAAGAAGAAGAAGAAGAAGAAGAAATGTAACTAACCCTAAATCTAACGGTATACCCTCTAACGCAAAAATGGGCAACCCTTTCACAAAGGGCGCTCCCTTCCTTTTATAGAACAAGGAGAGGGATGCGTTACAATGTGGGATAAATCCCGACTTACATGGGATCGTCTGTCCCAACTTGACTACTCTTCGGCGCCATAAAGGTGCCCTCGTTATTCACACTAAATGTACAAGGGTGAGCACACATGCTGCACCCCGCCGATGTAGCCAATGTTTCTCGGTTTCCACCTCTGGCCGAAATTCTTCACAACACCGTGTCCAAGTGGTGACTGATAACAAGAACCTCATATACTTCACCACTCCTCGCATTTTGAACCGGAGGCAAGCGTGATGGTTGACCTTCCTGGATGACTATGACTTTGGAATTGTTTTTCGTCCTGGTGCCCAACATGGTAAAGCCGATGCCCTATCTCGGTGTTTGGAATTCAAAATTTGACCAAGAGATGAGACCTACAATCAACTATCACGTTGTCTCCTACAACCACATCAGATTCAGCTCTTTGCAGCTTATATGGGTGTAGATGAATCATTACTCAATGCAATAGCCACATATACTACCACCGACAAATTTGCAAAAGAAATTAAGGATAATTGAGTCAACAAATCAACCATAAAGGAGGTACGGAATAGTCAAGAACAATTTATGTTTCGAGATGGTTTTCTTTTTTGGAACAACTTAATGTATGTCCTAGATGGTGCTTGTCGTATCCGTATCATGAAGGAATGCCATGATGATGCCCTAGCTGGACATTTTGGCGTTGCAAAAACTTTGGAGTTAATCTCTAGAAGTTATTGGTGGCCACAACCTTGGAAACTTGTTAAACAATTTGTGAATACATGTGATACATGTGCCCACGCCAAAGGAGTACATCATCATCCCTACGGTCTACTTCAACCTTTGCCAATTCCAAGTAGGCCATGGGCCTCCATCTCGACGGATTTTATCACCGACCTTCCTGACATTTACGGATTCAATTCAGTATTAGTGGTGGTGGATAGATTCATAAAGATGGCACATTTTATTCCATTTCTAAAGCAATTTCAGGGACGGAAACAACATATCTATTGCTAACAAATATTGTGCGCCTTCATGGTTTACCAGATGACGTTATCTCTGATCGTGGTCCCCAATTTATGTCTCATTTCTGGAAGCGCCTCTTCCAGAATCTTGGAACTTCCACAAAATTTTCAACAACCTTCCATCCTGAGACAGACGGCCAAACGGAACGAGTAAATCGGATCCTAGAGCAATATCCTAGAGCAATCTCTTTCTTCGTGAATGTCGATGACGACTCCTTTCGATTAGATTGCCTTGAGCTTTTGGAGGTTGATATGGCCAATCCGCTTGTGCCATAACTCTATGTCGGAATCGGCTTTTATGCCCTTTGTGAACATGGCCGATTTCATCTCGTGTGAGTCGAGAATGAACATTCGGCCCTCTTTTCGTCTACGTGCGATGAGTCGGCCCTCTTTTTCGATGAAGCAACTGCCTTGATTAAATCATACTTGCATTCCTTGCTCTACAATTTAGTCGACGGAGACCAAATTCTTCATGATAGTTGGTATATGCAAGACATTTTTAAAATAAGTTTGCTTACATTCTTCTCCGAACGGAACATTGCCGATGTGCCGAATCGGGTGTGTAGTATCGTCTCCAATTTCGAGATAGCCGGGTCGGTCCGGCTCTCGAAGTTCTCGGAACCATTCTTGATGCAACGTGATATGCTTCGAGGCACCGGAATCGACGAACCATACGTCTTCCGGACCGGAGGCATTAGTAGAAGTAGAGGCCGACATAGAATTCTCTCTATGTCTCATCAAGAACATTCCGCCGCGATCGTCATAGTCGGAGTTGATGGCATAGTTGGTGAGTTGTTGGCTAGTGGAAGCCGACTCGTGTATCTTCTTACGACATTCTTCTTCGTGGTGGCCGACTTTCCGCATTCGATTGAGGTTTGTCGGCTTGGACCAGAATGGTGGCTACCCCTTCTTCCGAAGGTTCCCCGATGGCCTCCATCTTGTTGCCTTAATTGAGAGTTGTTTTCGTAAATCGGTCTGCCTTGTCCTTGGCCGAATCGGCCTCTTCTTGCACGGCCGCGTACTTTTCCTCCGTCCGAATGCGTGTAGAGCATTTGGCCATCCGAGGCACTTCTCCTTGTTCGAACATGGTTTTCTTCGACCAACAACATGGATTGAAGATCGAAGAACGAGGGCGGATTCTCCCGTGCTAGTACGGCGGTTTGCATCGCGCCGAATCTTGGTGCAAGGCAACCGAGGCATATTTGCACCATCTCGTCATCCTCCACGTTTACGCTTATCGAGTCACAAAGCTCCTTGATCTTAAAGGTGTAGCTCGTGACGGACATATCATTTTGTTGGATATTATTCAATTATTGGCGGAGTTGAAGCTTTCTCGTGGTAGTGTTCGCGGCGAAAATCTTTCGTAGATTCTGTCATGCTTCCTTCGGCGTCTTGGCTTCTCGAATGTACCCGAACATTTGGTCGTGAACCCATGTCGCCAAGCAATACATCACTCGGCTTGACGCTTGCTCCCATGTTGCATAGTCGGTGTCTTCCGGATTGTGCCGATTTTCTTGTGCTCCTTTGATGTAGCTTCAGTAGCCTTGGCCGACAAGGTATTGGTGCATCTTGTACTCCCAAGATGCAAAGTTGTTGCGATCCAACTTCTCTCTAGGGAGAGCACTCCCCATTTGAGTATTCATTGTCGATGTAGATTTCTTCCTTCTTTTCTTTTCCTTCTCTCTTGAACACGAGCTATGTAATCGCACTACGATAGTGATGAGCTGGTTCTTCTTGAACGTCGGCGTAGAGCACAACACACGATCACGATGAGGCGAGTGGGCTAGATCGAGCTACCAAATCGCTCTGATACCATGTAAAGAATCGGATATGATTCTTGTGAAGCGGAAGAGATGTGAGTTATGTGTGTATGTGTGAGAGAAGAGAGGAGAGGTGAGAAACACAAGATAGATAAGAGACAATATGAAGTACTCAAGAAGAAGGAGATGTATATTAACAAGTAGAATATGAGATACAAAAAATAGCATTACAAGGAGTCACAACCGACTTAATATGGAGTAGGAGGAGGGTGCTTTATATAGAGTCACCCTCGCTCTTCATTTACTCACTACAATGTTGTTGTGAAAATCTGTCACTATGTGCGGATCGCGAAGCGGAACCGCTGACGTTCTGGACTAGAAGGATTTAGTGCAAGACGTACAACACAAGCAAAATTCACATATAAGACGAGTAGATGAGAGAAAACGTTTCCTTATTGCATAAGAAAATAGATTCTTTTATAATTCAAGAAAGGAGATGAAAATGAGAGATAAATTTTTTAAAGAAAGGAGCCAACAACCATGTAAGGAGTGGTCTGATATGAATAAGCGAGATTATTCTTGGAAGGAAGGAACCAACAACCATGTAAGGAGTGGTCCGATATCAATATGATAGAGATTTCTTCCCCAAGGAATGGGAGAGAGAAGAAGAAAGGAAGGAAAAAAAAACTAGAGGGAAAAAATGGGACATATATCGAGCTCTTTGTTGATCCCCCTTCCCATTGTTACTTTGCATGTCCATTTTTAGTTGCATGACCTCTATTTTGAGTTGCATGGCCTCTACTTTTAGTTGCATGCTTCCATTTTTAGTTGCATGCCTTTTACTTTTAATTGCATGGCCTTGGGTTTTAGTTGCATGCGACCATCCATATAATTCGGCCAAATGACCCAATCATCCATCAAATTTAGCCCGTGTGCAATCTGTACGTGTGTCGCAGCCAACCCGTAGACACGTCCGCGCACAAAAGTCCCGACTGTGCAATCATCGATAAAGTTTAGCTCGTGCGCAATCCGTACGTGCGTCGCAACCAACCCGTAGATGCTTCCACACACAAAGTCCCGACTGCGTAGTGTATGCATCCACGCATGCACGCCCGCCTACGCAATCATCCATAAAGTTTAGTCCGTGAGCAATCCATACGTGCGTCACAACCCACCTGTAGACGCGTCTGCGCACAAAATTCCGACTGCATAGTGTACGCATCCACGCAAGCGCGCCCGACTACGCAATCATCCATAAAGTTTAGCCCGTGCGCAATCTGTGCGTGCATCACAACCAACCCGTAGACGCATTCGCGCACAAAAGTCCCAACTTTGTAGTGTACGATTCCACGCACACGCACGTCCCGACCGCGCCGTGTATGCATCTGCGCGCTCATCCGCACACACGGGTCCATCCGAAACGTTCATGTAGCCATGCACGCGTACACCTGGAACTTGCACACGCGCGTACGTCCGAAACGTCCACGCAACCGTGCACGTGTACGCCCGGAACTTGCACACGTGCATACGTCCGAAACCTTCCACGCGGCCGTGCACACGCGTGTACACCCGAAGCGTCCACACCACATAGTGTAGCCCAAGTTACCTTGAGCATTCTGTGCTCCACACATTGATAGAATGAATATGTTTTCGTTTCCCTTATATATCCTGGGTTCCAATGTTGTCCTATCTATATGGGATATCTCAAAGTTTTGTCTTTTCTTTTGTTTCTTTAAACTTCACACTCACATAACTTCATACTCGTTTATCCATTTCATGCGTAGTAAAATACGTTATGAAGCTCTTGAAGACATCTATCCTTCCATATGAATACATTACGCTAATCTAAAATAATTGTTTTACTAGTTTTCATATCGTGTGTGAAATTCACACGACATTCACCCCCACCAAACCTGCACATCCACCAGTATGTGCCAATTGTAGTGAGGTTCCAGTTTTGATTATTCTACTTCATCGATGTTTCTTCTTTATACCCAAACCGTCGTTGCCATCCGATCCACCATATTCTTCTCTCACTCTTTGCATTTCCGTGACTGGTTGCCATGGCTCGCTTTTCTCTTGTAGAGCATAATGCTTCATGCTTTGTGCATGTGCCACCTTCATCTCGACCATCTCCTTGGTCATCTAACTTTCTTTTATCATCCTTTTGTTGTTCCATGCATGCCTTTCAATGGCCTTATCGAAATACTATTGTTGAGTACTCTTAGTGGTGACAGGAACTACACGTTTCGATGAACACCGCTCGGCCGCAACCGAGCTTGGAATCAAACACAGAAAACGGGAATGAAAGACATGACACAAAGGAGAGAAGAGTACACAGGATGTTTAATGTGGAAAACCCTGAGAGGGAAAAACCACGGGAGTCCACAGACTCCAAACTATCACTATATAAGAATGTACAATGGTGGAGCACCGAGGCAACGACCTCGAGCTTGCTATCTTCGCCACAGTCGGCGATTACAACAGAGATACGAACTCTTCGTCTCTTTCTCTCTCTCTCTCTCTATGTACACTATTGCGCTCTAATCTTGCGCCAACAAGAATGACAACAACGCCCTATCCTAAGTTTGCCCTAAGTCCTATTTATACTAATATGACTTTTCGGCTATTTAAAAATATAGCCCCAATGGCCTCTCAGTAAACATATTTACGAATATGTCCCTTCATCCGGTGAGCACTTCTCACCGGGCCTTCACCATCCGGCTCTTGCCGGGTACTCCTCATCCAGTTCTCACCGGGTCTTCCGTAGCTGGGTACTCCTCATCTGGTTCTCACCGGGTCTTCTGTAGCTGGGTACTCCTAGTCCGGTTCTCACCGGGTCTTCCGTAGCCGGGTACTCCTCGTCCGGTTTCAGCCCAGGCTGAGTTTGTTCATCAGCACTGTTCTTCTCACTTCCCATCTGGAGGGACCTGTCTCCCAACAAGTGGTTCATTCTTCAACTGCATTCTCATCTCGAGGTCCTTAAGTGAACATATTTTGCCAATTGTGGTGAGGTTCCTCTTTTAATTACTCTTTTTCAACCTCGATGTTCAAGGCTATATCATCCAGAGCTTCGATCTCATGATTTGGGGCCTCTCTTCTCTTAAAGATCTTGATTCTTTTTTCTGCAATTGGCAAAGGAAATCGAGTTGCATCTAACTCCGCTAAAAAATAGGTTGCATTGCTTTCTATTTTCTTGACCATATACGGGCCAAACCATCGTTTCGCGAACTTTCGAGCAGTGCTATATTGATTATCGAGACTACTATCATAGACAAGAACCCAATCTCCTTCTTCAATTTTTCTTTGTCGAAGACGATGCTTTCTATCAAAATTCTCCTTGTTCTTCAATCGAGCTTGGCGCAACCGTTCTATTGCCAACTCGATTTCTTCGGGCCTCCGTTCTAGTTGTTGAATCCTCGTGGCTAACAAGACTTCCCGAATCATTTCCTCTTGCCATGGCAAAGATGTCCACGAAGCAACACTTTGCTCGATAGGAATTATTGGTTTTTGCCCTAATATGAGTTCGGCCGGCATATATCCTGTAGTCGTGTTATGTGTAGTTCTATCAGCCCACAATGCATAAGGTAGTAATCGTGGCCAATTCCCCATCTTGTCGTCACAAGCCTTTGCTAGAGCTTTTACAATCAGACTAAGTCCTCGTTCCATCTTCCCATTTGCATCTGGGTTGTATGCCATGGTGAGCGATAGTTTGACGCCTATTCTTGAAAAGAATTCTTTAGCTTCATTTGCATCTAATTCTCCCCTATCAACTACTATTTTGCCAACACATCCATATCGACTAATAACATCTTCAAGGAGAAACTTACAAACCGCCGAAGTTGTTTTATTCCTTAGTGCCCGTCCTTCTACTTGGTTGGTGAGATCCTCTCTTGCTAGCATGAGATACTTCATTTGTCCTAATCCCATCGGCATAACCACTATGTCTACCAACCACTTATAGTACATTGATAATGGATATGTCGGATGAAGTTCATCCCTATGTTGAATATTCGAGTATAATTGGCATTGCTCACATGTTTCAACATAGCTTGCTACATCTTTGTAAACACCCAGCGACCAATACTTCTCCTTGACCTTTGCAAATGTTGCCCATATACCTTGATGACTTGCCCACACACTATCATGAAATTCAACAATTAGTGTTTGTTCATCTTGTTTCTTGCACACCACTCGATGTGCAGTTCCATTCTTCTTCTTTGGAAATTTCCATAGATGTCCTTCTTTGAGGAAGAACTTGTAGGCCTTCTTCCTCATTCGGTAGAAGTCTTCCTTTGACCATGATTCATCCTTTGTAAGAGAGCTTAATTACTTGCCAAATTTGATGTATTCACCCTGTTAAGTAATTAGGTAATTAACTAGGATTAATTAGAGACTAATTATATGGTTACGTTAAGCAGCGGAAGATTAGTATGATATGCACGTGAGAGTGTGTGAGAGGAAGAGAGGGGGATGATTGGATATATTGAAAAGTGTCATCAACATACAAAAATACCCACAATGAGGTATATATACAACCCATGTGCAAAGGTACACATGTGTGGGTAGAACATAGGTACTTATGTGTAAGTCCTACATTAAATGTACTAAGGAGTGGAGGATCTAGAATATCGCACTTAAGTTCAAGGTCCTATTTAAAGGCTTAACGTCAACACATTAACTAGATTCGATCTAGGTAACTACTAAGTTACATGTGTTGACTAACTAGATTAAACTAGTTGAGTTTGATATCTTAACACGCCCCCTCAAGCTCAAGTGTGAGTTGTCCATCTAACGTCCGGTTTAGCTTCCTTCGGCTTCGTCGGCATCAGTGCGGCTTGCGGCTTTCTTCGCGGCGTTGCGCGGCTTTCTTCGCATCTTCGTGGCTTCATTGCGCGGCTCTTCGCGGCTTATTCTCCCCCTCAAGCCTGTGACGAAGGCTTGGATCCTCGGGCTCTTTTTTGGCCACTACCTTCATCACGAGGGTATAGTGATGGGCCATATACTCGTTGTAGGTGTAACGAGTGACTTGAGTTTTCGCTCGTGATGAGCAGCGGAGATTCTTGTTTGTCGATGTGAGCGCCTTCTTTGCTCCGAGTGTCCTCATGATGGGTACACTGAACTCACTGTCTAGTGAGCGAGCCGAATCATCCGAATCACAGTTGTCAAGGTGGACCTCGACTTCGTATTAGGGCATCTTACCTTTGCCTTTGTCCGATGTCGGACTTGGCCGGGACGTGTTTTCATCGCGTGGAGGCTCTTGTGGGCCAATTAGCTCGGTAGAGCTTGGATTGTCCTTCAATGGAGGACTTGTCCTTCTCATGCATCATGGCGCGTGCTACCTCAAGTATTTGCGACTGCATTTTGTTGGGGGAGTGTGTCGACATGAGAATTCTCTACAAATGCCTTCACCTTGGAGGTAGGAGGTGAACTCGTCGGAGAAGTACTCCTTTCGTCCGTCCGATCTCAGGCATCGAATGTGCCGACCGGTTTCTTTCTCCACTTCGCTCTTCTTCTTCATCGAGTATATCCACGTGTAGCGCGAGTGGTCGTCGATGAAGGTGACGTAGATGCGGCATTCACCGAGCATCGGCGTTTGAGCCGATCCCCATACGTCCGAGTGGATTATGTCAAGGAGGCCTTTGCTTGCGGAACTCTCCTTCGGGAATGGGAGTCGATATTGTTTGCCGAGTTGGCATGCTTCGCACACTCGGTCGACTCATTTCGATTCGAAGGCCGGAAGTCCGATTCCGCGAAGCCGTTGGAGGTTTACGTGGCCAATTCGCTTGTGCCACAACTCGATGTTTGTCTCGGTCTTGAGACCTTTGGCGTACATGGCCGATTTAACCTCGTTCGAGTCGAGGATGAACAAGCGACTGTCTCGCCGTCCCTTGGCTATGAGTCAGCCGTTTTTCTCGATGAAGCAACCTTCATTGTTAAAGCGGACTTGCATGCCTTGCTCCACGATTTGGCCGACCGAGACCAAATTCTTTGTTATTGTGGGCACGTGCAAGACATTCCTAATGCAGGTTTGCTCGCCTTCTTTCCCGAATGGGACATTGCCGATGTGCCGAATGGGATGCGGAGTGTCGTCTCCGGTCTCTATGTAGTCGGGTCAATCCGGCGTTCGCAAGTCGCGAAACCACTCTTGGTGCGACGTCATGTGGTGCGAGGTGCCGGAGTCTACGACCCACGCGTTTTCGGAGTTGGAGGTGCTTGTGGAGTTTGCGGGATCGGAAGCCATCATAGACTTCGCTCTATGCCTCATCACGAAGAGTTCGCCGTAGTCCGCGTATTCCGTGTTCGCGGCATAATTTGTGAGTTTCCGGCTTGTTGAAGCTGACTCGCTTCGTCTTTTTCGGTACTCCTCTTCGCGATGGCCGATTTTGCCACAATAGTTGCACGTAGGTGGCATCGTTCACCGACCCTGTTCAGCGTGGAAGCTCCCCCTTGTTGTGCAAGTTCCTCGATGGCTTCCATTTCCTTGCCGAAATTGTGAATTCCCTTCGTGGGATAGGTCAAATTGACCTCTTCCACTTCGACCTCGTCTATGGGCACCATCCGTATCGGAGAAGAGCATTTGTTCTTCCAATGTGTTGGTCTTTCATTGAACATGGTTTTCTTCGACCAATAGCATGTTAGGATCTCGGTCCCTCCGGATGGGATACGAAGGCCCGACATCGGAAGACCTAGTGAGAACCGGATGTGGAGTACCCGGCATCGGAAGACCCGGTGAGAACCTGTGAGAACCAGATGTGGAGTACCCGACAACGGAAGACCCGGTGACAACCGGATGTGGAGTACCCGGCAAGGAAGACCCGGTGAGAACCGGATGTAGAGTACCAGGCAAGGAAGACCTGGTGAGAACCGGATGACGAGTACCCAACAAGGAAGACCCGGTGAGAATTGGATGTTGCAGGCCCGGTGAGAACCTCTCACTGGATCAAGGGACATATATGTAAATATGTTCCATAGAGCCCACTGGGGCTATATTTGTAAATAGCCCGAAAGTCATATTAGTATAAATATGACCTAGGGCATGTTATTCGCTTAGCCGGACAAGGCCTAACACAAGGTGTCACGGAGACACTTCACCAAAGGGGTGATTACGGCATAGGATTAAGATTCAACGATTACACCGACTTACGTAGGTTACACGATTAGATTGCTTTGGTTAATTACACGCGTAAGATATAACAGTGATTACAGAACGGAAATCAAGACAGAAGTATAAACATCATAAGCTCTATTAATTATCCGCTGCGATTACAATGGGGTCCGGGCCTTTAAATAGGTTTCCGGCCCGTAGTACAAAACGGTGCCTATCGCACCTATTCGGGATCCGTCCGGATCTGGAACGACATACCGTTTCCAGTCCGTCCGTCCACACTATGCTCATTTACAACCATATTTAATTAATTCCTTCACTCCGTATTTTGGACTCCTTGCCGGCCGGTAACACATGGCACGCCCGTGGGACAGTACCTTGTACGTCGAACCCTGCTCGGCCCCTTCATTGTTCACCCAAATTGTCCAAAATACTTTGTTCAAGAATTTCCACTTGTTCTTCCGGTTGTGGTTCTTGCGGCTGTGCTTGCTGCTGCTGCTGTGGTTGCGGTTGGGACTGAGGCTGCTCCGGCTGCTCTGCTTGCTGCTGCTGCTCCGTTTGTTCCGCTGACTCCGGCTGCTCCGTTTGTCTCTCTGACTCCGGCATCTCCGTTTGACTGCTTCCGGTCCGGTCTCCTTCCAGTAACGGTTCCTCATCACTGAGGTTGACCGTAACCGGTTCTCGTTCTTTCTCTCCTCGGATCCGAGACCTCTCGTAGCTTTCAAACTGGATCTGCGCCTCCAGCCTGTCGTCGTCCAGCTGAGCTACAAGTTGCCGGACTTGCTCTAGTTGGTCCTCTGCCAAGGCTTGAAAGTCTTCGGCTAGCTCATCTCTTATGCCGGTGAAGTTTTCGGAATTCAGCATATAGCAATCATCTCCCTCCTTCCGCCGGTTCTCTACGTCGGCCCGGAGCAATTGGAGTTCCGCCGCGTTCGTGGCCCACTTGGTCCACCATTTGACGGACCCGTTGTCAATCAAGCTCTTGGTCTGGTTCAACCAGACCCGCATTATATCCTGGATGCGACTTGCCCCCATTTGCGCTCTGCTTTCCACCACTTGTCGCTCCTCCTTCAACTGCTTGATGAGATTTGCCGTATCCTCCGCCTGCTCTCTGTAGCGCGTCAGCTGCCCTTGATATGTCGTTTGCAGCCTCTGCAGTACCTCCGCCGCTCTTTCTTTTTCCGCCTGTTGTTGCCTGAGGAGCTCTGTCCGAACCTTCTCCGCCTCTTCCAACCGTCTTCTGTTTTCCGCTTGTTCCTTGGCGAATGCGGTTGCGGTCCGATCAACTGCTTGCCGGAGCTCATCCGTCCGTTCCTTGTGCTCCGTTTGCAACCGTTTATACTCCCGGTGCAAGTTCTCAAATTCCTCTGTTTTTTGTTTGAGCTTGCCGTTGATCTGGCGATGGTTCCGGTCTTCCCGGTCCTTTACCTGCCGGAGTTCCTCTTTCAGGCGCTCTACTTCTGTTTCGGCGTTCCTCCGGAGCCTCTCCTTCTCTTGCAGCATTTTCTCCTTCTCCTCCTTGAGCCGGTCGTACGCTTGGTGGCCTTTCCGTAAGCTCTCCTCGGCCCGGCGTAGATTCTCAGCAGTCTTTTTGAGTTCTGCCTCCGCTGCCGTCTTCAATTCTCTTTCGCGGCTCCTCAGCGCTTCTTGGGCAGCTAGCTCATCCTTTAAGTCCGCAAGCTCTTGGGCTTGTGCCGCATTTCTTTCCGGAATGGTTTCCGTTGCCGGGGTCTGATTGCTATGTACAGGTTGATTTGACACTTTATTCTGTACATTGCCCGGAGTCACCGGTGCTTGGACTTGTGTTGTCAAAGCGAATTGAGCCATTTCCCTTGTGACCCTGTCCAAGTCTTGTTCAAGGCTCCGGATTCTGGACCGGGCCGTCTCTAGATCTACGGTTGTGACGAGCAACCGTTCCTGGTGCGCTCTCTCTTCCGCCTCTATATACTCGACCGCTCCGGCGATTTGCTCGCCTACCCACCGTAGCCACATGCTACTGGTGCCTTGTTGCTGTACTGGTCGGGTCGGCTCATTCCCTGTGGAATTGTCTGGCCTAAGTGCCTGCATATGCCGTTCTGGTTCTACTCCTTGGCCGCCGTGTGTGCTGGCTGGGCTCGCCGGCTGTTGAGTTCCGGTTCTCGCCGTCTCCGGAGCCGTTGGACTGACTTCTTCTACAGAAGTCGACACGACCGGTTCCCTACGCACCGGTTCCGGTTCCTCCCTTGTGGTTTGCTCAGGTTGAGTTGGGGGCGTTTCTGCCTCTCGCGGGTACGACCGCTCCCCTCCTGTCTCGGCGGTCCTACTTCTTGACCGTCGTTGGAGGTGCTCTTCTGGCTCCTCCGTTTCCTCTTCCTGTGTCACGGCATGTTTCTGTGCCGTCAAGGGTTTCGGTTCCTTCTGTCCCGATCTCCGTATGGTTATCTTGACGGGTCGGACCGGTGACACCTCCTCCGGTTCTGGGACCCGTTTCTTCCCTTTCGTCGCCTTCGACGCCAGCAGCTGCTGTCGTTTGGACGCCGGCTTCGAGGTGCTTCCTTCCGATACTCTTGGCCGCTTCTTTGGCTGAACGGTCTCGACCGGCGGCACGAGCAATGTTATCCATTGAGCGACGGCATGCCACAGCTTCCGGCCCTCCTTGCCGTCCTTTCCTCGTACCATGTCGATTGCCACGCACAAACCGTCTGCAATCAACACCGGCCAATCCACCTTGGTCCCTTCATAGGTGGCTATGATCATCCCTGCCCGATTTTTTGGCATGACAGGGGGTCGGGGGTACACGTGGCCGTACTCATGGAGCACTCGAGCTATCTCCCTGAACAGTGGATCTTCGCTGCCCTGCGTTCGATAGCCTTTGCCGGCAACAGAGTACTCACCGAAATATCGGGTGAGTTGCTCCGAGGTTGGATTATCAATCTGAAAAATTCCTCCCTCCGGAAGGCCTGTTAGCGCACGGATCGCTTCCTCGGTGATGACTTCCTTGTCGAGCTCCTTGATGACCTGGTCGGCTTCTCTGTGCGGTGGTGCTTCCATGATGGCCAAGAACCCCTCCAGTCCGTGTTGCCTGAACCATTTCCTGGCCGCTTCCGACAGCGTTTGTGGTTCCATGTCTGCTTCGAGGTCGAGGGAAGATGGCGAGGTAGAGTGGTGATGAGAGTGAGGACGAGAGAGAGAGCGTTCTAAACGTGGGGGTTCTCTGCGTGCAGGTTCGCGTTTGCTCAGCTTCCACTGTCTTGGTGCTTCTGTGCTTCTTGGCTCGCGAAATGAAAAGGTCTCCATGCGTTCTGCTTCTTCTTTGTGCGTTTTGGCGCCTTTTTCGAGCATGCACACGTCGTGTACCAATTTAGTATTAAGTAGCGTGGCGTCTCTTAAATGCCCACTACGTACCTTTTCGCTCCTTGCTTTCACACCCGTTCATACCTCGATTTTTAATGATTTTTTTTTTTTTTTTTTTTTTTTTTTTTTTTTTTCAATTTTTAATGACGGTGTGTGACCTTACACATCCGTAGGTCCCTTCAGACCCTTACCGTTTTCCTTACGGGTTGCCGTGTCTTCCTTCGTCTTTGCTACGGGTTCCCCGTCGTCTTTTTCTTCCGGATCGATCCGTACCGATCCCGGACAGGTTCCCGGTATAGTGCCGGTTTGCTGCATAAACGGGTTCTTTGGCATCGGTCCTTTATAGGGCTTTAGTCGAAATCCGTTCACCCACTTGCCTAGTACTTCACCGGCAAGTGTCCCTATCTGATAGGACCCGTTGTATTCTCGTGTCAGCCAATACGGGCCTGTCCATCTGAACCGGAGTTTACCCGGCATTTTGCCCATCCTCGTTTGGAATACTAGCACCGGCTTTCCAATTTCGAACATCTTCTCATTACCTTTCCGGTGACGGTCAACGAACGCTTTCCGTCGTCGCTGCTCCAGTTCCATGTGTAGGATGCTGGCCAACCGTTGCTCCTCCAATTCGCATAGTGCTGCTAGCCGCATTTCCTCCGACTTCTTTTCATTCAGCCGTTCCCGTAGTTGGATCCGTAAGCTTGGTACCTGAAACTCGACTGGCATGACCGCTTCTAAGCCGAATGCTAACCGGAACGGCGTTGTCCGGATACTTGTTTTGTATGCCGTTCGGTACGCCCATAGCGCGCTATGGAGCTTTGTATCCCAGTCCGTCCGGTTTTCGTTGACGATTTTGCGGAGAATGTTCTGCAGCGTTTTGTTGGTGGACTCTGCTAACCCGTTCGCCTGTGGGTAGTACGGTGTTGTTCGTTTATGGACCACGACATAGAACGTTGTTAAGCTTTCCACTACCTGGCCGAGGAAGTGGCCTCCTTGGTCGCTGATTAATTCAATCGGACATCCATATCGGCACCAAATGTTTTCGTACAGGAATTTTGCTGTGGATGACGCGGTGTTGTCTCTCAGGGCCTTAGCTTCCACCCATTTAGTGCAATAATCCGTTGCCACGATGACATAACGATTACCCGTTCTCATTGCCGGTGGCTTGAACGGTCCGACAAAATCCAACCCCCACTTCTGGAATGGCTCTAGTGGGAGTACCGGTTGGTGTGGCATCCGTGCTTGCTCCGTAGGCTGGCCCATTCGTTGGCATAGGTCACATTCCTTAGCATACTTGACGGCGTCTTTTAACGTCGTGGGCCACCACAAGCCGCTCTGCCATACTTTCCTTGCCGTCGCTTCCCCGGCATAGTGTCCTCCGGCAACCCCACAGTGTGCTTCCCGTAAGATTACTTCTTTCTCGTCACTACGGACTGCCCGTCTCCATATTCCATCTGCTCCCTTGTGGTAGAGAGTGTCCCGTAATAGACAGAAATTGCGGCTCTGCACCGCCAGTCGTTTCCTCTCGTCCCGGTTCATTTCCTCCGGCGGCAGGCCCGTGCTTAGAAACTGGTGCATGTTTGTCAGCCACCTATCTTCTGATGCCACCGTGCCGTCCGCTGCCGTTTCGGGGGTGATACGGAATAACTCTGCGTCCGGGAATTCATCCGCTACTCCGTCGCCTGGTTCTCCGGACTCTAATCGGCTTAGATAGTCTGCTACGGCATGCTGGATACCGGGCCGGTGGAAAATCTCGAATTCGAACTCCTGCAACAGCAAGGTCCAACGGGCCAATTTACCGGTCAGGGACGCCTTGGACACTAAGTACAGGAGCGCCGAGTGGTCCACATGAAAGGAGAACTTCCTTCCCAATAGGTAATGCCGAAACTTTGTTACACTGTAGATCATGCCCAGGGCCTCCCGTTCCGTCGTTGAATAGTTCTTCTCCGCTTGGGACAGCTTCCGGCTGGCGTAATATACCGGCCGGTACCATTTGGGCTCCGTAAGTTGCATTAAGGCGCTGCCGATAGCGATGTCGGAAGCGTCAACGAACACATGAAATTCCTTGCTCCAATCCGGAGGTTGCACGACGGGTGCTTGCGACAAAAGTACCTTCAGGGCATTGTATGCCTTATCCTCCGTCTCCGTCCATTGGAACGGTGTCCGATGTACCACGGTGTGTAATGGTGTCGCCAAGTCCGCCAAGTGACGGAGCATCCGGCTGTGCCACCGGATTTGTCCTAAGAATCGGCTTAGTGCTTTGGCTGTTTTCGGTGCCGGTGCCCCTAGTATAGCGTTTACTTTATCCGGGTCGACCGCAATGCCCTCCTTACTTACAATGTGTCCCAGCAATATTCCACTTGAAACTCCAAAGATGCATTTTGCTGGGTTTAAGCTTAGCCGGTATAACCTACACTTTTCAAGGCATAACCGTAGGTGCTGCAAATGGTCTTTTCCCCGGCTATAGACTACAAAATCATCCAGGAAAACTTGCATGAAGGCAGGAATGTATTCGCCGAAGATCTCCATGATGATTCGCTGGAACGTTGCTGGTGCCGTTTTTAGGCCGAACATCATGACTTCGGCCACAAACACCCCCCATTCGGTGACGAACGCTGTCTTCTCCTGGTCGTCCGGGTGCATCCGGATTTGATTGTACCCGCTGAACCCGTCTAGAAAGCTATAAACTTCATGACCGGCGACGGCATCCAGTACTCCGTCCGTGAACGGAAGAGGGAATGCATCCGTAGTTGTGGCGGCATTTAGTTTCCTGTAATCTACACACACACGGATTTTACTGTTCTTCTTGGGGACGACGACGATGGGGCTTAGCCACGTCGCTTTCTTTACCGGCCGGATGAAGCCCACTCTTAGGAGTTTGTCGATTTCCTCCTTCACTTTGGCGGCGTAGTTGGGGTTCATTCGGTAACGTCGTTGCGCCACTGGTTTCGCGTCCTTGCCTAAGTGGATCTGATGCTGATATAATTGAGGGTCCAACCCTCGCATGTCTTCGTATGACCAGGCGAATACGTCGCGAAACTCCGTGAGAAGTTTGATCATCGCCGCTTTATCTTCCGGCTTCATTTCTTTGGCGATGTGTACCGGCTTTGATTCGTCCTTGCTTCCTAGGTTCACTTCGTCAAGCTGGGATGCCTTTACTCGTTGGGAAACGGCCATTTCCCGTTCCAACGCTTCCTGTGCTTGCCGTAATTCCCGAATCGCATCTTTGTCTGGTTCGGCTTCGGTTTCATCCCGCTGCGGCAAGTATGGCGCTACGGCTTCAGCTACATCAATCTCGAAGAGTGGTACGATCTTCGGGTGTTCCTCCAAGTACTGGGCTTCTTCGTCGTCTGCCAATCCTTCAAGCATGTTCACACATTCCGCATACAGCGGTGTGCATTCCTTCCCGTTGCTCGTCCGTGGTTGTGTTGGTACCCGGACCTTGGCTTTTCCGCGTCGGAAGGTAATCATATTTTTCCGCCAATTTTGCTTGATGTGTGCTGTTTTCAACCATGGTCTGCCCAGCAATAGTGGGTACGCGCCTTGCGCCTGTAGCTGCAGCACGACAGCCGAGATGTGAAATGTGTGGCCTCCTATGGTGACTTCCAATTTCCGTATTAAGCCCGTCGGCCGTACAGAGCTCGTATCCGCCATCCGTAGCCAGAACGGACATGGCTCCCATTCATGTATACCCAAGGCATCACACGTGCGGAGGCTTATTACGTTCACCCCGGAACCTCCATCAATTACTGTGCCGGGAAGTTCGTGCCCTTTGACAATAGCTGTAATCACCGGACTACTTGTGTCCACCACCGTCGGTCCCTCCTCCGGGTTCGAGAAGAGGACTGGTGCCGGTGGGGCTATACCGTCTGTCATGACCGTTTTTAGTCCTTCTGTGAATCGCGGCACGAGCTGCAAGAGTCTTCCTAATGGTAACGTGATCTGACATTCTTGCAGTGCTTGCCATGTCTCGTTTTCTGGGTGGCTACCGCCGGCACTCCCTATGGTATTCGCCTTTTGCCGTTCCGCGTCCGCGACGTTCCTTTCGTTGGCTTCCTTCACCCATTCCGTCGCCTGCTTTCGTATGGCCTCTTGTGTTTCCCACTCTTTGGCTATGCCTTTCGACCGTGTGGTTACTTGCTGTAAATCCGCCACTTCCGGAACCACCATATTAACTGCTGGTCGTTTCTCGTAGCTCTTTACCGGGCACTGGTTACTGTAGTGGCCTTCCTGCCTGCAGTAGTAGCAGTACTCTTTATGGGTATTGCTGGATTCAGCATTGCTGGTAGCCGGAGTCGGTCCCGTAGCGAGTGGTGCGTTCTGTGCCGGTTGGCTCCTTGGGGTTTCATGTTCCGGGTCCCTAGGGTGACCACCTTTCTTGAAATTACGTTTCTTATTATTCTTATGTTTATTTCGGTAGTCCGGTCGTGGTGGATCGTAAAATCGGCCGTAGTCCTCCTGGTGCCTTCGGTAACCAGGGGAATGGTCTCTGTCGTATTGCTCGTGTCGCCTGTTGGGCTCCCGATAACGGTCCGATCGCTCATACCGGTCGTAGTTATCACGCCGATTCCCGTACCGGCCATCATTCTCTTGCTTGTCTCCGTACCGGACATCCTGTGCCGGTCGGTACCGGTTCATTTTTTGCCAACGATCTTCATCTTCGTCTTGGCTGCTTCTTGGCTCGATCCGTCGGACGGGTGGTGCTTGTCGGTTTAACAGGTTTTACTCGCACCGGTCCGTTGTATGACTCTTGGATTGACAAATCACACACTGAGTGCGCATGGTGCACTCTACTGCCGAGTGTCCGGCATTCAAGCAGATTGTGCATTGAATTGCCTGCCGGAACCGGAGATCTTCCTCGGTGGGTAACGCCCGTTGCAGTGTTCCCAGCGTAAGCCATGAGCTTGTCTTTTCCATTTCTCTGACCCGGTCAATGACCTGATCGATGGTGCATCCTCGAAAGTCGATCACCGTACACACCGTGCGTAATGGTTCCCGGAGTGCGTTTAAAAATATCGTCCGTAATTCCTCTTCCGGGGGTGCACGGGCAAGCTGGCTATGCATTCGTTGGAAACGGATGACGAATTGGGGAATGCTTTCCCCTGCCTCCTGTCGGATCGTATAAAACAGGCCCACCATTGTCGTCTGGTCGACCTCCTTGTGGAAAAAATGCAAGAATTTTGCTTTTAATTCTGCAAATGTTGTGATGGTCGCCGGGTCCTGCGACCGCCGCCATCGTGTCGCTGGTCCCTCCAACGTGACTCCGAATTCCGCTATCTTCGAGCGTTCTTCTTCCTCCGGTGTCATTCGCTGGGACGTGTGATTTGCTTCCCATGTCTGCTCGAAGTCATCAACATGCGCTTCCGCGTCCGGATCATCGCGATACTTTGAATATTGGAACGGCATGTCGTCGTCCAGTATTAGGCCGCGGTTTATTGGCGTTTGTTGATATCCTTCCGGTTTTCTCTCCGGTTCTACTTCCGGTTCTTTTGCCGGTTCCTTCACCGGCTCTTCTTCCGGTACCTTTGCCGGCTCTTTCGTTGGTGTCGGTGGCTTTGCTTCTTCCACTTCCGGTGTTGGTGGGTTGACGGCTTCCGTTTGGGGTTCCGGATAGCCCTGGTTGAGCGGTTCCGGTTCTGGAGTCGGCACGGTATCCGACCCGTCGTCCTCCGGGTCGCCGGGGGTATCGTTGCTGCTCCGGTAGTTCGTGTGCACGCTGTATCCCCCTTCGGAATCCGATTCGTAGGCTGAAAAGGCTTCTGCCTCGTTTTCTCCGCTTGCCAGCACCTCTAGCAGGCGTTCGGTTTCCCGGAGACTACTTAGACTGCTTCCGTCGTCCTGGTCGCGAGTTTGCCGTAACCGAAGAGATTCCTCCGCGACTCTCCGGATCTCGTTGGAGAACGAACGATCCGAGCGAATTGCTTGCGCTGCTTGCTGGAAGGTCTCACGCCGTCTTTGCCGTTCGGCGAGGCGTCGAGCTCGGTCTGTAACCAAGTCGTGCGTTGGTCTAGTCATCCATTACCGTCGTTCGCTGCGAGAAAGCAGGAATCGTGGTCGCCAAAACTGTGTTATTCGCTTAGCCGGACAAGGCCTAACACAAGGTGTCACGGAGACACTTCACCAAAGGGGTGATTACGGCATAGGATTAAGATTCAACGATTACACCGACTTACGTAGGTTACACGATTAGATTGCTTTGGTTAATTACACGCGTAAGATATAACAGTGATTACAGAATGGAAATCAAGACAGAAGTATAAACATCATAAGCTCTATTAATTATCCGCTGCGATTACAATGGGGTCCGGGCCTTTAAATAGGTTTCCGGCCCGTAGTACAAAACGGTGCCTATCGCACCTATTCGGGATCCGTCCGGATCTGGAACGGCATACCGTTTCCAGTCCGTCCGTCCACACTATGCTCATTTACAACCATATTTAATTAATTCCTTCACTCCGTATTTTGGACTCCTTGCCGGCCGGTAACAGGGCAAAGTCAATATAGAGTTATTGGTGTAACTTCTGTATAGCGCGTAAGAGACAGAGAGAGAGAGAGCGATATATAGAGATTGTGTCTCTGTTGTAATCGCCGCTAGGCAAAGATTGTGAGCAAGAGGTCGTTGCCTCTGTGCTCCCTGTTGTATTACTTGACATAGTGATAGTTTGGAGTCTGTGGACTCCCGTGGTTTTTCCCTCTCAGGATTTTCCACGTTAATATCTTGTGCATTCTCTTTCTGTTTTGTGTACTTACCTCCATTCCCATTTCTTCTGTGTTTGATTGTTATCAAATGATCTACGCTTCGGTTGTGGCCCGGAGATAATTCCGCAAATTTCTCGTCAATTTGGTATTAGAGCGAAACGACACAGAGAAATGGACGATTCGTTAGGAGGCATGTTCAAGCTCACCGGCTCCAACTACTTAGTATGGAAGTCAAAGATGAGGGACATGCTCGTGGTTAAAGATCTTTGGTTGCCGGTTCAGTTCGGGGAGAAGAGACCTGACAAGATCGATGCCTCCATATGGGAGGTGATGCACATGAAGACAACGAGGTACATACGGTGCTTCATCGACATGAGCCTATACAACAACTTCAATGAAGAGAGCAATGCTCATGAGCTCTAGAAGAAGATCGGCATTATGTTTCAGAACAAAAATGTTATTGATCAGGTTTCGGTATTTTGGAAGCTAGTAAGACTCCGGTACCAAGATGGCTCCAGCATGGCGGAGCACATGAATGCCTTCCAGGGGCTGATCCACCAGGCACCATCATTGGAAGTACCTCTCGCCAATGAGGTACTAGCACTGCTCCTGCTCGGTTCCCTCCTAGATAGCTGGGAGACGTTGGTTGTCACCTTGGGGAACGCCGGGCCGGAAAGGAAACGGTTATCCCTAGCAAGAGTGAAGTTGAGCTTGCTAGATGAGGAGGCGCATCGGAAAGACAAGGATACGAGCTCCGACTCCAAAGTGCTCCTTACCGAATCGGAACGCGGAAGACAAAGTAACCGTAGTTCCCAGAAAACGGTCAAAGTCAATGGGGAGGCCAACTTGCTTTTATTGTGGCAAGCCGGGACACATCCAGAAGAACTGCCGGCACTTCCGAAAAGACAAGGAAACCGATGGTACGAATTCGAAGCGGACACCGGACCGGAACGGTAAAGACCAGAGGGGGCCGGACCGGAAGGGAACGACGGCAATCACGGCAAGTGAAGAGGAATTGATGCTCATCACCGAGGAGAGTGAGTTGAACCTTGTGGGCAATGAGACAACGTGGGTTGTCGATTCCGGAGCATTGTTCCACCTTACCCCGGACCGGAAATGCTTCTCATCCTACACAGTCGGTGATCACGGTTGTGTCCGGATGGGGAATGAAGGTACATGCCGAATTGTCAGCATAGGAGACGTGTAGTTGACAACACCAACTGGATGCAAGCTGTTGCTGAAGGATGTCTGACACGTTCCGGAGGTTCCACTGAACCTGATATCAGCCGGTCGGCTAGATGATGAAGGCTACACGGGTAGCATCCGGAATAGAGTCATGAAATTCAGCAAAGGGAGCTTCATAGTGGCTTGGGCCCGGAAGGTCAACACGTTGTACTTGATGAATGCCCGTTTATGCCCGGAAGAAGTGAATGTTGCATCCGACATTACCGGTGAGCTGTGGCACAAGAGACTGTGTCACATGAGTGTGAAGGGGATGAAGAGGCTTGCCGATGAAAACCTCATTCCGGTGAAGAACGTGTATCTTGAAAGGTGCACCGACTGTCTAGCCGGTAAGCAAAACCGGACCTCCTTCCGATCAAGGCCACCAATGAGACATAATGCACCATTGGAGTTGGTGCATACCGATGTGTGTCAAGTGGACACAAAGTCCCATGCCGGAGCGCAGTACTTTGTGACGTTCATAGATGACCACAGCAGGAGGCTGTGGGCCCCACCGTTGAAGACGAAGGCTCAAGTGTTATCCGTCTTCAAGGAGCTCCACGCAAGAGTGGAAAGAGAATCCAAACGGAAGCTGAAGGTAGTTCGAGTACATAACGAAGGAGAATACCGGGGGCAGTTCGAGGAGTACTGCCGCTCGAAGGGAATCTGGCTCGAATTTACCATGCCGAAGACGCCGGAACTAAACGGGCTGGCCGAGAGGATGAACTAGACCATAATGGAGAGGGTCTGGAGTATGCTAGCACATGCTAAGCTACCCAAGACGTTTTGGGCTGAGGCGCTGTCGACAACGACATATGGGATAAACAGATCACCCTCAGCGCCCTTAGATGGAGACACGCCGCAAAAGGTGTGGATTGGTAAGGAAGTGTCATACTGGCATCTGAAGGTGTTCGGGTGTCTCGCGTGCGTGCATGTTGCTAAGGACCGGAGAGGAAAGTTGGATCCAAAGAGCCGGCCATGCATATTCCTCGGATACGGCGATGATGAGTTCGGCTACTGAGTGTGGGATCCAGTTGACAAGAAGGTTTTCCGGAGCAGACTCTTGCCGACTGGGAGTCGGAGAAGAAGATAATGAACTCCGATGAGATTCGAACCCACCCGGCTAAGAGCCGGTTGACACTCGAGGAATCAATCGGTTACGGTGAGGATACCGAACCAGCAGAAGAAGAAGTAGAGGAAGCTGAAACCAGAACCGGCGAAGACCCCGAATCGGATTTGGATGAATAACAAATAGAGGAGCCGGTTGCTGAAATCCAAAGACGGAGATATCCTCTCAGAGAGAGAAGGCCCCCCCGGAGATTTCCAGATGCAGAGCATGTGCTACTAACCGATGAGGGGGAGCCGGAAAGCTTCGAAGAAGTGAAGCATGACACCCATAGCCGCAAGTGGTTGAGTGCCATGCAACACGAGATGGATGCCCTGCATGAGAACCACACATATGAATTGGTGGAGTTGCCGGAAGGAAAGAGGGCACTCCAAAACAAGTGGGTGTACAAGTTGAAACTGGGAGATGCCAGCAACCCTCCAAGGTACAAAGCCAGGATCGTGGTGAAGGGGTTCTAGCAGAAGAAGGGCGTGGACTTCGACAAGATATTTGCCCCACTAGTAAAGATGACTTCCATCCGGACGGTGCTGAGCATAGTGGCAAGCATGGACCTCGAGGTAGAGCAGTTAGACGTGAAGACGACGTTCCTCCACGGCGACCTCGAAGAGGAGATCTACATGCAGCAACCGGAGGGATTTGTGAAGAAAGGGAAGGAGCATCTGGTTTTCCGGTTAAAAAAGAGCCTCTACGGGTTGGAGCCTGCAATGGTACCGGATGTTTGACTCCTTCATGACCGATCAAGGGTACCACAAGACGCAGGCCGATCACTGCATATTTGTGAAGAAGTTCAAAGGTGGAGACTTCCTGATACTCCTCTTGTACGTGGATGACATGTTGATCGTCGGACGAGACCAAGTCAAGATGCAGATGCTGAAGAAGGCCCTGAACTGGACCTTCTCAATGAAAGACTTGGGTCCGGCAAGACAGTTGTTGGGGATGTATATCATCCGAGACCGGCCAACGAAGCAATTGTGGCTGTCACAGGAGAAGTACGTGAAAAATGTGCTTTAGCGGTTCAACATGTTATCTGATGCGAAACCGGTCGGATCGACACTTCCGCAAACTGCAGGTTATCCGGTAAGCAAAGCCCGAAGACAAAGGCAGAGAAGGCGGATATGATGAAGATACCGTATGCCTCTGCCGTCGGGAGCCTAATGTACGCAATGGTGTGTACTTCACCGGATATCGGATATGCAGTCGGAGTGGTGAGCCGGTTTATGAGCAATCCCGGCAAGGAGCACTGGAATGCGGTAAAATGGATACTCCAATACTTGAAAGGCACCTCAAGTATGTGTCTCCGATTCGACTCCAATAAACCCCAACTTGATGGTTTCACCGATTCGGATATGTTGTCGGTTGAGCAGGTTGTACTCGCATCAGTCCATTGTGTGTGCCCATGAGTGGCAGATCATACACTACGTCCTCATTGTACAGTCTACCGTTGAATGGCCCGTGTTTAGACACGTTGTGCATTGCAACGCTTGGTGAAACCTGAGATCCTCTTTATTTGGAAGGTCCCTCTACAGGGCTCACATCGTCTTCAGGGAGCTATGTTTATCCATTTCCAGCACCCAATCGATGACTTGATCCATTGTGCTGGCCTGGAAATCTAGTACCCCGCACATCGTTCGGAGGGGTTCCCATAGAGCGGCCCCAGAAACACTACTTTCGCCTCCTCCTCCGGAGGTGCCCTTGTTAATTGATTGTGTAGTGTTTGAAATCAAATAATATATTGGGGCACCGTCTCCTGCTCCTCTTGGTGGGTTGTGTAAAACTAACCGACCAATTTGCGTTGTTCTACTTGCCTATGGAATAGTTGGAGGAATTTTGTTTTCAAGGCCTCAAATGTGGCAAAGCTTCCAGGTAGGTGCTTTGCGTGCCAGTGGGCCGCCGGTCTGTCTAATGTCATGCCGAATTCAGCAATTTTTGACCATTCGGCTTCCGGTTCGGTCAGCCTTTGGGACACATGATTCGCTTCCCATGTTTGTAGGAACGCATAGACGTGCACCTCCGCGTCAACGTCATCACGGTACTTCAGATATGGGTATGGCACGGTGTAGTCTTCGGAAGGTTGTATCGGAGATGTTTGGTCTAGTTCTTGTGGGCGGTTTTCCGCTTTCTTCTTGGGTGGTGTTCGTGCGCGATTTTCCACTTTCTCCACGGGTGGTGTTGGTGAGCCGTCCGATTCGTCGTCCTCCGGATCGTCCGGAGTATCGTGGCTGCTTTTGTAATTCGACTGGACGCTCTGTTCACTATCCTATTCCAATTCTAAGGGCCGAGAATGCCTCCAAGTCTCCGTTGCCTTCGGCAAGCGTCCGCAGTCGCGATTTTGCCTCTTGCAGGCTCGTCAGACCACTAACCTCGTCGGGAAGTTGTTGTTTTTGGAACCAAACTGCTTCTTCCTCGACACTCCGAAGCACTCTGGGAAAAGACCGATCCTGTCGGATCTCCTCGGCGGCTTGCTGGAAGGCTTCCCGCCTTTGTTGTCTTCCACCTAGTCTTCTTCCTCGTTTGATGACTTGGTCGTTAGTCAGTCGAGATATCCATCCCCCGGTGTTCGCATATCATTGCAGGAATCGTGTTCGCCAAAAACTGTGTTATCCCTTAGGCTGGACAAGCCCTAACATAGGGTGTCCCTATGGAACACTTTACCAAAGGGTGGTACAGTGAGATTGGATGGACTGTGGTGTCTAATGGGTCTTAACCGGTTACTAATTGGCATTGTTAATGATCGTAACACACACGTAAGATTAATTATATATTAAGCACAAGACGGTAACCAAATAGACACTAAACAATACGTAAAACAACAGCCCTTCTATTAATTATTTTTCCTTGATTACATTCTTGTTGTAGGTCTCCGGCTGAGTTTCAAACCGGTGCCAACCGACAACCGGCAACGATCCGGTCCGGATCCGAATCGGTATACCGATTCTGGGTCTATCCACTCGCTTCTCAAAATAACATAATATTTATTAATTATAACTCCCTATCCCTAATTAAATACCCCTTTCACACTCTAGAATCTAACCGGCCCTTTGGCCTTGCCGGCCAACAGTTATATACGGATAATGTAGTGTTGTTTGCAAATACTTCAGGAGATGCACAAAAGCTTATGAAGGCATTGGAAAAAATTTGCATGCATACTAGATTAAGTGTCAATAGCTCTAAAACAAAGATTATGCTTGTGAAGAGTCAAAAAAGAGATAAACCATGCATTATGTACAACAACAAGCCAGTTGAATGTGTGGAAAGCTTCAAATATCTTTGGCCTTGACGTTCCTTCAAATCATAAATGGAATGAATGTGCTACACGCCTCTTAGAGGCGGGTAAGCGAGCATATTATGCATTTGAGAACACATGCAATCTTGGAGATATTAAGTGTTGGGTCCTCAAGAAATATCTTTTTGACACTTTGGTGACCCCGGTTCTTCTGTATGGGGTGGAAGTATGGGGCGGTAGCATCCCTAAATCTACGTGGAAAGAGTTTGAAAATGTCCAAAAACATTTTCTTACAAAGTTAAGAAACAAACGCCCTACACCCTCCTCCTCCTTGAGATGACATCGCTTCCCATTGAGATCATGGTAATGGAAAGGGTTGTTGAATACATGCTTAAGGGTCGGAAAAGCCCCTCACATCGACATCCTAAAATTGCATGGGAATCAAGCAAAGAAGATCCAAAAGACGCATAAAAGCAAAATTTTGTGTTCCGGTTGGATGCAAGATTTAGAAAAAATGGTTTGGTAGATGGGATGCAAGACACTTGCTTCATGATGCGTCACTGTATTCCTCTGTAAATGAGGCCTTTTTGCAACGCCAATGTATCATGACATGGGACAAAGGTGGTGGCTCACGCTTCACACATTATACTACAAATGTTGCACCTAGCTACAAAACCATATTCTTCGCGGAACGGGGAAGCCGTACACATGGATACATGTTAGAGCCCATCCTGATATGTGCCATTCGAACCATTGCTTCCATGCAACTTAGCTCGCTCACACACATTGAGATGTGAGACGAAGCGTTGGGGCACAAGTGATGAGGGTGGCTGACTATGCACACTTTGCCCTAAACAAGTTTGAGAGTGTGAGTGTGAGTATCACACTTTGATACAATGCTTTGCCTTTGATCATATTCGACCATGCTCTCCACATCTCTTCAATCGAGCCCAATCCTTGCACGAATTTCTCTGACAACCACGATGTGCAGTCTCGATTGCAACATTCATTGGTAAAGTTCTTGAACATCGAGAGTCGCTACTCACCTTCACACGTATCACGTGAAATGTAATAATTTTTGGTCTCATAGGTCATATTTGATCTCCGACGACGAGAATATATAATCTATCTATCTATCTATGTCTCTCTCTCTCTCTCTCTCTTACGAGATTTAGGAGGAATGACAATTTCTAGCAATATCTAGCTATCATACATTACCTCAACTATTTGGAAGTCACATTAACTTCACAATTTGGAAACTTGTCACATGATTTCTTTCTAACTATTTGAATGAATGTATGTATGTATGTATGTAGCCGTAGGCGGGGCGGACCTAGACCTCTAGTACCTAATATGTAAAACATATATTGAAATCCTTGACAAATTGAGATTTCTAGCATTGTCTAGATAGAGAACAACACGGAATATTCAACGAAGTGAGATCTCTTGCAACATCAACAACCATTGTACGTGAGTTTATGTATGGACGAGAGTGTGTTTTATTTGTGGCCTTAGCAAAAGAGTGAAGACACAAGGCGTAGCTATTATTATTATTATTCAATGGGAATAGTTACCATATGGCCATCTTCATTTGATGGTCCAAGTACATCATCATGCCAAGATCTTTTTGGCAAGCGTGTCTTTTATTAGCATCCTCATATAATTAGATTTGAGAGACATGAGTATTTAACAAGAGAGATTTGATCCAAGGTCTACACCCAAGGTAGAGCAAAAGGACTTGTAGAAGGTGATACGGGTTTGTTGGGCGGTCGGGTTTGAAGGGTTGCTTCCACACTCGAGGCCCCCATTGATAGCCCGGATCGTGGCGCCAAACCCGATTCCATTGACCATGGCATTGTGGCATGTGGGGGAGCCACCGGTCATCCACGCCCATACGGCCGTCTTGAATGAGATGGCAGGGTCAGATGCGACGATGCCGGGGTTGTTGATTCCATCGAAGCCAAGGGCGGCTCCGGCTGCCTTGTAGTTGTAGTTCCATGAGAGTTGGATGGGGCCACGACCGTAGTAGCGTTGGCCGGATGCGCACGGGACACCAGATGATGTGTTACAGTAAGTGTCCTTGATAACCTCCTCCACGTATTGTCCACCTGAGACCACCACAGAGAATAGTTATTATACATAGTTAGAGACCACAGAAAGGCAATGGGCATGACATCATTAAATTAAAAAATATGTATAGGGAACCGTGTATGTATGTAACTTACTTCCGGTCTCGTGGGCCATGTTGGCGAAGAACGCGGCTAACTCGCGCTTCTGGACGGTGGAGCTGCCGCTCGTGCCGAAGCCGCTGTAGGCCGAAGCCGCAGCCAGGAAGGCGGCGTAGGTGTAGAAACCGCTGGCCGGGGCGGAGCTCCTCTGCGGGAGGAACTGGTTGAAGATACTGCTCGTGATGATGGCGGAGACGCCACTTCCGGTTGAGCTGCTGGAGGAGGAAGTGCAGGGCCCGCTCTTGCAGCCGGCTCCGCAGTAAGCGCTGGTGGAGCCGCAGTAGCCGTACTGGCTGCAGCAGAGGTTTGAGGCGCATGGCGGGTTGCAGCCGCCACTGGAAGAGGAGGAGGTGCAGGGACCGCTCTTGCAGCCGGTTCCGCAATAAGCGCTGGTGGAGCCGCAGTAGCCGTACTGGCTGCAGCAGAGGTTTGAGGCGCATGGCGGGTTGCAGCCGCCGCCGGAGGAGGAAGTGCAGGGCCCGCTCTGGCAGCCGGTTCCGCAGTAGTCGCTGGTGGAGCCGCAGTAGCCGTACTGGCTGCAGCAGAGATTATTGGGGCACGTGGCGCCTCCAGCTTGGCTGCCGCACTGCTGGGCCAGGCAGGGGGTGGCAAGGAGCAGCGCCGCCAATAGAACGGCAGCAACGCCGCCGCCCACGTACTGTCGCCGCTGCATCGTGGCCATAGAACTCAATTCAAAAATAAATAAATAATTACAAAAAGAAATTGATGGACTTTATTTATTTGTATTCTATGTATGTGTTTATATAGACATAGAGATGCAGACTCAGTTTAGTTAGTTAGTCACTAGGCAAGCACTTGGTTGACTCGAATCAATCGCCACTTGTTTGTCTCTTGCGCATATTACTCCTTGATGGTCGGCCAACAAAAATGTGACAATCTCCCGGACCCACTCGAAGGCGTTCGGCCAGTGTCAAGTTAATATGCTGGACTCCAAGCAGAATGAGGTGTAGAGTGGTCGTATGCAAACTCGATATGCATAAACAATGTCGGCCCGCTTTACTAACTAACAAGCAAGTAAGGAGGGGGAGGGCACAACCCTTTTTATGATTTAACCTTATCTTAGTGAGTTGTAATGTACACGATCTTTGGGAGAATGATATTGACACTTATCAAGTATGTATAGAACCCACCCTACCCACTATCACAACAGCAGCACGATATATATATATATATGCTATTGATCAATCTTGAAACCAAGGAAGTTCATTATATTTAAAGACATTAATCATTCTTGGAACAAGGGGGGGGGGGGGGGGGGGGAGTTCATTATATTTAAAGTGTGTGCACTCTCCATGCGTTAATTACTTCTTGAATTATTTCAAAGACCTCTTCATACATGTATGTATACTAATGAGTCAGTGACAAATAAAAGTATGCCTTCAAGACTCTCAAGTTTTAGATAAATATACCCTATTAATATAATGGAGAGTTTAGAAACAAAACCTTCTTTTAAACCCTCTTCTAGTGCCGTTTCAATCTTATTTGTGCTACATATTGTCGATTGGACAATCAGCTTTCTTTTTTACCCTACCTTCCTTCCATTCAGTATGTCATCAAGTCTGGACATAACTTAAGTTGTGTTGCCAAAACATTTCCACTCCCGCACCCACCAAGCGATTTCGTAAATATACCCACCGATCCTTGTTTCCGTCACGATATCTCGATCGATTGATCATTGGACATTCATTTCTTCGACTACGCGATCCGCTTAGGGGATGTAGTAGTGGTAATGCACTACAATGTGTATATCGGCTCACATTGAGCATACTCGGGTTTTGTGTTTATTGCGCACTAGTAAGGATGGAGATGTGGCATGCACGCTACTAAGAATGCACATGCACGCTCCTAAGGATCGGAATGTGCATTGCACGCTACTAAGAATGGAGATGCGCGCTACTTCAGGATGGAGATGTGCCATGCATGCCACTTAAGGATGGGGATGCATGCTACTTAAGGATGGGGATGCACGCTACTAAGGATGGAGATGCACGCTTAAGTTCAAAAGAGAAAATCAACAAATGTTTGACTAACATGAATATTTGAGAATAATAAACCAATGAAGATGTTACTCAATTAAGTCAATGAGCAAGTGGCCATGAGAGATGAGGGAAGAGTTATATAGCATGATGAAACAGAAGGTGGGACTTTTCTATTCCACGGAAAGTTAGGCTACTTTGTCTCCACTACATAATTTATGAATTGCCCAAATGTCAACTCAATATTAACAAATACTCACATTTTCGATGAACATAGGGATGTAGTTTGTCACCACACACTACGTCGACCGAACTTGATCAACATTTTTCTTCGCGAGACAATTGCCATGCTCGAGCAAAAAGGTTGTCGTGACATTCTCAAACTAATGCGAAACTACTTGATGTGATATGTTGTAATATGTTCTCCCTTCTATATCTCCGATATAGTGACTCTCTGTTGCTTGTGGTTTTCCCCGTTTAGGGTTTCCACGGAAACTATTGTGTACCGTATATTTTCTCTTTTCTGTTTTATGTACATTTTGATCTACGTTTCTTGTGTATCTATGGTTCGGTCCTATCAAACTGGTATCAGAGCGGCAGGTGCAATGATGGAAGCAGGTGCGAGTGGTTTTCTAGGAATGATGGCCCTGAACTCACACAACTAGTACGCAAATTGGATGATAAGTACAGAGATGGAGAAAGCATAGCAGTACACATCAACACATTCATGGGGTTTGTAAATCGACTTGTTGTAGCCAAGTTTCACCTTCACGATGCTATGCAGGCTCTATTGTTGTTGTGTACACTATCGGACATCTGGGAGAACCTGATGGTGACTCTCAGTACCTCGTGTCAAGAAGAGAACTTGTCTCTACAAGTGGTAAAGACAAGTATCTTGAACGAGGAGTCAAGAAGGAAGGACAAGGGTGCCGTATCCTAGTCGAAATACTCTCCAAATGTGTGGTTAACAAGATGCGTTAGTACACAACAATTATAGTCAACTGGTTCAATCCAACATGGTATCCCACTATAACTTAACACGCGTAAGATTGGAACTTAAAGCACATAAGGAAAATACACAAGATAAGCAACAAGGTATTATATTACTCGCAAATATTATGTCATCCAATCTAGACCGTTTATATAGCTATTCGACTTCTGATACAAACTGGTGCATAGACGAATCGGTAGCGATACAAACAGTGCGGTTCCAGATTGGTACATCTGTCCGGACCCGTCAATATATAATATTTCTAATTATTTATTATCAGGAACTCTGAAACCCTCCAGATCATACTTCCAATTAACACTCTAGGGACAACACCTCGCACGCCCATGGGACAGTGCCTTGCACATCGATCTGCCCGTAATCATCCATCTGACTGCTCCGGTCCCTAACATTCCTCGAGTATGTTCATCACGTCTTGATCCACTAGATTTATTTGTTGGTCTCACTCTTCTTCAATTCGGGTTCCTGTCCTTTCTCCCGTCTGTTCCTCTATAGTACTTTCTTGCACCGGTACTTGATTACTCGGCTGCAACTGCTCTTGCTCCATCTGTTGCTCCTCCTTGCGTGGTGGTTCCAGTTTGCCTACTAGTTGCTCCTCATCACTCAGGTTTATCTTTACGATTTGAAGGTCACATTTGAATTGTTGTTATACAAAACATTATTGGGCCCTAATGCAACCATGTTAAGAATTTATTTGATTTCGTCATGGGTATAGTAGTGAACTAAGTATTGTTAGTTCAATTGTATTAATACCTTGAGCATACAATTGAATTCAACACTTTATTTAGATTTTTGAAAAAGGTATCATTGGAGACATATTTATAGTGTTTTCTCTATTCGATATCCATGTGTAGTCATGTGAATACAGGATCATGCACAATATTTTTGAAAGTATGATGGTTAAATTGAATAGTGACAAGAGAACAACAAACAACACTTTCCCACTTAGTGTGGAGGTTTCATTGTAGAGAAGGAGGTGTCACATGTGCCAAAAACCAATGTTGTAGTCAATATGGGTATTATATCTTCCTAACATAGAGAAAATCTAGCCCCCACCAACGGCTCTACACTTACACAATGTTCATTGTGGTTGGCAATGCACATAATAGCTTTGGTACAGTTAGAAGCATTAAAGTGTAGAAGCATGGGCTAGGTGCATTCTTTACCAACATTGCCCTTGAGAAACGAAGTAAATATATGTAAGTTGTGAGAAAAACCCAAACTCCCTTGTGTGGTAGCAAGAATTAAAATTAAAATTATAACCAATATATTTGTTGATTGTGGTAAGTGTACTATTGTAATAGCATGGCAATGTTTTGTCCTGTCAGCAACGTGCCAATGAGCACAACTTGTCGAAAGCCATCAGAATATCATCGGGGCTGAAGATGAATAATTAGGCAAATTTGGTTGATGGAGCATCTTAACTGTGACCATGTTCCATCGAATTTTTCTGGCAAGATGACATTGGGTTCTATAACAGAAGGGTCAACAATCGAGTGAGGTGTAAACGTTGTGGCTATCTTAAGTATTTGAACAAAGTTTCACAAGTTTGCATTCTCATGTTGGAGTTGTTGCAGGACCGCCAAAAATTGCTCAATGTTACTAGATGATTCTGACATAATAGTGTATTGAGAAAGAAGAAAAAGAAGGAAGGAGACCAATCTATCATGGATAAACAATAGGAAGATAAAGAGACGGGGAAGTTGATGAGATATAGAGATGGGGAAGTTGATGAGATATAGAGATGGAGAAGTTGATGACAATGAGTAAGAATATCTATTCCATGACTGGTGTTGATCTCCTTGATGTTAACAAGAGAGATAAACCCTTTTTATAAATGTAGCGATGCATGATAAACATGCTCATGCCAAGTCTTACATACTATAATATCAAGCATACTATGTCTTGCATGCCAAGTCTTACATAGTGAGTCTTACATACCACTATTTATACAAAGGTTTAAAGTCTAATGTTTTTCTAGGAGAAATATATATATATACAAGGGCCTAAGGCTCAAATTCGAGTCGATGTTCATGATAGTAGGAATATTGTTGCAAGATTAAGTTTAGGTTTTTTTTTTTTTACAGGATTTGAAGATCACATTTGAATTGTAATATTTTATACAAAACATTATTGGGCCCTAATGCAACCATGTTAAGAATTTATTTGATTTCGTCATGGGTATAGTAGTGAACTAAGTATTGGTAGTTCAATTGTATTAATACCTTAAGCATACAATGGAATTCGACTCTTTATTTAGATTTTTGAAAAAGGTATCATTGGAGACATATGTATACTATTTTCTCTACTCAATATCCATGTGTAGTCATGTGAATACTAGATCATGCACAATATTTTTTAAAGTATGATTGTTAAATTAAATAATGACAAGAGAAGCACAGACAACACTTTCCCACTTATTGTGGAGGTTTCATTGCAGAGGAGGAGGTGTCACATGTGCCAAAAACCTATGTTGTGGTCAATATGGATGGGTATTATATCATCCTCACCCAAAGAAACTTTGGACCCCACCAACAGCGTTGCACATACACCATGTTCATTGTGGTTGCCAATGCACACTATGGCTTTGGGAATCAAGGGCATTAATGTGTGGAAGCATGATCCAGGTGCAATTTTTGACCAACATTGTCGTTGAGACACCGTGTAAATATACATAGGTTGTGAGGAATAGCCATACTCCCTTGTGTGGTAACAAGAATTAAAATTACAATTATAACCAATATATTCGTTGATAGTGGCAAGTCTACTACCGTAATAGCATGGCCATGTTTTTGAACGAATACCATAATACTAGTTTGCTATCGTAATTCATAGATAGCTAGATTTGGAAGCAACATCCATTCCAAGCCCGGTGCATGACAAAGTTTTTTTTATTTTTTGAAAGATTTTTATCAATAGTGATGATGAGAGAAAGAAAAAAGATAGAGAAGAGAAGAGGAAGAGAAAAGAATACTAGAATATAGTATTAGGAAAACAATACAGTCCTCTTAGATTCCAAAAGTAACAACCCCAAATAACTACTTCAATATACTATTAGCCAAAATAGTCTTTCCATCTTCTCTCATTCTTCAACTAATCTTCTTGTCACTTCTTCTAATCTTCTTATTCTTCCTCACTTCTTCTTGTAGATATTCTATTCCTCCCTTTGTCTCACCCATTTACTAAGAATACCTGGTTTTTAGTTGCGTTATACTTGCTTTTTTCTTTCTATATATCCTCGAGTTTGTGTGATGTGTTTTTCATATCATTATTTCTGGTTTGTCCTCCAAATTTATCATACAAGAAAGCTCTCTTTGCCAGCTTTCTTACAAATATTTTCTTTTGAAATTTGGATATAACATGAAGAAGTTATGAGCTTTTTTCTCTGTCTTGCTTTTTCTGCCTTTCTTTATGCGTTTTTTTCTTTTTTCCTTTTTCTACTTTTGAAAAACACCTCTAACTTCATATCCCTTCAATTTCATTCATCTTTTAACTCTTGAACCTTTTATATTGTGCTTTATTCTTATACACCTTAGCATCCGATGTATTTGCCATGGTCTTTTCTTACGAGCAAAAATTGACTTCACAAATAGTATTAAGGAAAAATGCCTGACGGCTATAACTTGAACTTGTTTACCCAGAAGCTTACAAGTTTTTATGTACAATGATATCCAATAATCCTACGGCTAGTGTTGGGCAAAGTTCCAGGAACAATGTCAGCATTCTTGTTGGGTTGACACTTTTGTCGGCCATACAACCGGAATTGATTCTAGCCAGGTTTTCCTACCAGCTCATTGCTCCTTACTCGCTTGCAGGTTCTTGTTACTTGTTGCTCCATACTCGTTATGTTCCACACTATTCACTGTTCACTGCTCATTGCCCACTGTCCAAGGCCCACTGCTCGTGGTTTATTACTCGTTGATCACTGCTCATTAATCGTTGCTCCGTCCTCGCCGATTGCTGCTCGTCACTCGCTAATTTTTGCTCATTGATTACCACACGTCCGTCGCTAATTGCCACTCGTCTCTCGGTGATTGTTGCTCGTCACTCATTGATTGTCACTCACTAATTGCCACTCATCACTCGCTAGTCATCAGTCGTTACTCACCACTCACCACTTGCTAATTCCCGCGCGTTACTTGCCACTTGTTACTTGCTGCTTACTGGGAGTTGCTCATTACTCGATCTCTTTGCTCTCTATTTCGGGGTGAGTGCACATTTTTCAATATTAGGGTGTTGTACACTCAATCCATTTTCTCATATCATTATGTAAACTTACCATTACCTTGTTTGTTTTCCTTCTAGATTGTATGTTTTTACTATAGAATATTCATAAAATGTTAATAAAACCTTAAGATCATCCATAAAATGTTACACTAATGAAGAGATGCATTTTACAATACATCGCAATGTAGGGTTTAAATCAAACATTCATGTATGCTATTTTCAATTATAAGGTGATTTGATCACTTCTTAAACGTTTCTTGAACATGAAGAGGGTTGAATCCTCATGCTTCCTTTTAGTGGGTGAACATGAGGTTGTGAAAATGTAAGCGAACTAGGTGTGGAAAGAGATTTGCTTTTCTTCATCGTCATCAAGGGGCTACTATGATAAACAAATTAGACGAATCTCAATTACTATTTACTTATTAGACGAACCTGATGGTGACTCTCAATACCTCGTGTTAAGAAGAGAACTTGTCTCTACAAGTGGTAAAGACAAGTATCCTGAACGAGGAGTCAAGAAGGAAGGACAAGGGTGTCCTAGCCTAGTTGGGATACTCTCCAAAGGTGTGGTTAGCAAGATGGGTTAGTACATTGTTGTCCGTGGGACAGATTGGTAATTTGGGTATGAAATGAATAAATGAAGCTAGATGTAGGTGAAGTATGCAAACTGTAACAGGGAAGGTAGCGAAGATAATGGAACCGTGAAACAAGGAACCAAAATGCATAAAGACGGAAGCACGCCAAGCGGGAAAGCAAATTATAAAAAATGTGAAGCAGAAACGTAACAAGGGGGAGGATAGCAGAGAGAAGAGTAGGCCCTAGTTAGAATAGAGTACTCAAGGAACGTACAATATCTGCGCACACTTTCTGTTTAGTTTTCGGTTGTGCATCATGTAATCACAATTCCTTATTACATAATAAACATCTAGTTTTGGGTCAAATCTGGTATGTGTCTTAATTGCATTTCTAAATAATAACTTCTCGTATTAAAATCGGGTCTTTATGTCTAACCAATCGTTCTGAGTATGAATCAGCACCTTGACCTCTGCCACGTACCATAGTCCCCTGATCCAATTACCATAGGAGTAATTGAAGGTGTTGCCTCCATGAAGGAGACGACATAATTTGGCACACCCGGTTCACGTTGTGGATCACAGCGAACAAATGTCGGTTGGAGACCCCCCAGTCGCCATTACGGCGCCTATTCGATGCACGCTACTTAAGGATGGAGATGTGCCATGCATGCTACTTAAGTATGGAGATGCACACTACTAAGGATGGAGATGCACGCTCAAGTTGAAAATAGAAAATCAACATTTTCACTAACATGAATATTATAGGATAATAAACCAATGAAGATGTTACTCAATTAAGTCAATGAGCAAGTGGCCATGAGAGATGAGGGAAGAGTTATATAGCATGATGAAACAGAAGGTGGGAATTTTCTATTCCACAGAAAGTTAGGCTAGTTTGGCTCCACTACATAAATTATAAATTGCCCAAATGTCAACTCAATATTAACAAATACTCACATTATCGATGAACATAGGGATGTAGTTAGTCACCACACACTACGTCGACTGGACTTGATCAACATTTTTCTTCATGAGACATGCCATGATCGAGCAAAAAGGTTGTCACGTTCTCAAACTAATGCGAAACTACTTGATGTGACCAAGAAAAATGTGGAAATCTCTTGTGCCCACCATAAGATGCGTTAGAGTTTTGGCAACTCTACATGCACGCCAAAACACGTAATAGGCTCTCAGGATCAACAAATAACATACATGTATAGAGATAGGAACATTTTGACATAAAAACAATGGTGTGGACTGACAGGAAGACACACACCCGATGAACAGCGCTCGGCCACAACCGAGCCTAGAATCAAACACAGTAAACGGGTAATGAACACACGATACAGTGAAGAGAAGAGTACACAGGATGTTAACGTGAAAAAAACCAAACTAGGGAAAAACCACGGCAGCCCACAGACTGCAAACTATCACTATATCAGATTGTACAATAGTAAAGCACCAAAGCAACGACCTCGAGCTTGCTATCTTCACCACAGGCGGCGGTTACAACAGAGGCAACGACCTCTTCCTCTCTCTCACTCTCTCTGTACACAGTTACGCGCTCTAATCTTGCACCAACAAGAATGACAACAACAGACTAAAGTTTGCCCTAAGTCATATTTATACTAATATGAGTTTTCGACTATTTACAAATATAGCCCCGATGGACTCTCAGAAACATATTTACGAATATGTCCCTTCATCCGGTGAGCATTCCTCACTGGGCCTGCATCATCCGGCTCTTGCCGGGTACTCGTCATCTGGTTCTCAACAGGTCTTCCGTAGCCGGGTACTTGTCATCAGGTTCTCACCGGGTCTTCCGTAGCCGGGTACTTGTCAGTCGGTTCTCACCGGGTCTTCTGTAGCCGGGTACTTGTCATCCGGTTTCGGCCTCGGCCAAGTTTGCTCATCAACATTGTTCTTCTCACTTCCCATCCTGAGGGACTTGTTTCCTAACATAGACATAGAGGGAAGAATCAAGGTATTATAATATATTAAGAATGAAAGTATATGTACATACATTATTGGGGGGAGGAGCTCTTGCACATATGACTATGCTCCACTCAAAACTCTATACTAACAAGACCCTCTAGCCTTCTTTTACTCTTGTGAAGGACTTTTGCATGAACACCACTTGTCACACATGCATTTTGCATGCATATACTATGACATGCAATTACCTTCATCATTAGCTAATATTGACTAAATTTCAATTATTAGGAATATGTCCCTCTATAGGAGGAGCCGATTATTCGACTGAGTAAGAACCAACAGTCGAAGATAAGGAGAAGCCGACTAGTCGGGATCTTGAAAGAGCCGACAATCAAAGACATCGAGAGTCGACTGAGAGAGAGTCAACAATAGATGATCCAAGTCGACAACAAGGCCGACTAGATAGTCGCCTAATCGATTTATCAACTACTACTATTGTTACTAATAATAATAGTAATCATATCTGTAAATAGCGCATATTGTGTCTGAATATAAATACACCTAGGGAAAACCTAGAAAGTGTGTAGTCTGAGCTGAAAGAGTAGAACATAACCAAGTGTTGTGTCTGTTTTTGAGCTTGTGTATAGTGAGCGTGAGGGAGAGCGGCGCCATAGCCGAGTGACAATAGACGCCAAGAGCCTTGTGTGGATGATACACTCTATACAAAGAGTGTTGTAATATGTTTTGCCTTCTTTATCTTTGATATAGTGACTCTATGTTGCTCCTGGTTATCCCTGTTTAGGGTTACCACGTAAACTACTGTGTACCGTGTATTTTATGTTTTTGTGTTTTCTGTAAATTTCGATCTACATTTCTTGTCTATCTATGGTTCGGTCCTATCAAACTAGTATCAAAGCGACAGGTGCAATGATGGAAGGAGGCGCGAGTGGTTTTCAAGGAATGATGGTCCTTGTTGAGCAAGCAAGCTTAACCGTATCTGAATCGGCTGAACAAGCCAGAGCCATATCGATATCGGTATCGGAGAGCCAGATCGGTGAGCCGGATTCAAATGTGAACCGGAAGGCTAGTAGTAGCCTATACTCCTAGACTACTAGGTACTCAGAGTCCACGTAGTTAGTGACAGTTGCTTGTGTGAGCATTGAAGTACATACTACTTCTATTAGTCCTTTTGAGGACTTGTATAAATAGTGTTGTTTAGCATGTTGTATATATAGAGTGATACAGAGTGTTATTTTTTAATAGAGTTTATGTTTTTCTCTCTCTGTCTTTCTGTCTCTCCTGTGTATGCTAAATACTCTCAAGCTTCCATTGAACCTGTGTTTTTATTCTCTGCTGCTGCCCGGCTAAACTGGTTTGTCAAGCTTCCGCACGCTAAATTTTACATGGCATCAGAGCATGAGGGTTGAGACTCCTCTACAGCCAACAGACGCTTTCGAAGAATGTTGAGAGACAAGCTCAACATTGGCCGGATTGGCTGAAGAAGCCGAGGACCAGATCGGTTGGGACCAATCGGTTAGGCCGAGTGCGTAAACCGGTACGCAGACCGGTGCGTAGGTAGGGCCGGATCGGTGCGGAAACCGGGAGGCCGTTAAGAAAGATATTCTATGAGGAATATATTTGGGAGTTAGTGTAGGAGCTCTCAATGAACATTGAAGTACTGTCAGTACTTCTGTCAGTCCCTCTAGGACTTGTATAAAAGTGTTCATTGAACACACATATGTATAGAGTGTGGTGAATAGAGATTGTTTTTTGTTGAATATAGTTCTTGTGTTCTCTCTCTCTCACTCTCTCTGTCTCTCCCGACTATACTGCGTAAGCTCAAGCTCTCCATTAAACTTGAGTGTTCTTCCTTCTGTTCGGTCTTCATACTTGCTTCCGCACGCTACTTTCTACATGGTATCAGAGCGCGAGGGTTGAGAACCTCTCTGTAGCCGACACAACTTGACGAAGAAGAACAAGAAGAACGATGGATAGAGGCATGGCGAGCTCGCTTCCAACAGAGAAGCTCGACAGAACCAACTACGCATCTTGGTCCTACTAGATGCACCAGAACCTGCTCGGGCACGGCTACTGGAGTTATGTCGAAGGAGCTAATGACGCGGCACCCGAATCGACACCCAGAGACTTCCCGTTGTGGGAGCAATCGGCGAGCAGGGTATTATACTGCTTCGCGTCGTGTGTGGGCGAACAACTATTGAGCTATGTTCGGGATGCAAAGACGCCGAAGGCTGCGTGGGAAAATCTGAAGAAGATTTTCGCCGCAAGCACCATAGCCAGGAAGCTTCAGCTCCGACAGGAGTTGAGCAAGCTACGATAACGCGACTTGTCGGTGGCGGACTATACCTCGAAGATCAAGGATATCTGCGACTCCCTCGCCTCCATAGAGGTGAACATCGAGGAGGGTGAGATGGTCCAGATCTGTCTCGAAGGTTTGGCGTCAATGTTCGGAGCGTTCCGAACGGTTGTGTGTACCCGGGAGAATACGCCGTCCTTTTTTGACTTACAGTCAATGCTCCTGGTAGAGGAGAACCACGTAGGTGCGTCTACAAGCACGCACACCGATAGCAGAATGTTGTACACGGAGGGAGATAGGCCCCGTGGATGTGGAGGACGAGGCGAGTCGGCGCGCAATGGAGGCGGCCGACGAGATCAAGGAAGAAGGCACCGAAGTGATGCCGACAACAACTCCGGACCCTCCGGAAACAGGGGGAGTCGAAGCGATGAGAACCGGCAAGGGAAGGCCATCGCGGAGTGCTGGTACTGTGGCAAGAAAGGCCACAAGGAAAGTGAGTGATGGAAGAAGCGCGCCGAGTCGGAGAGAACCGGTTCCGGAAACAGCTCCGGACATACCGACAAGGGAAATCGGCAGCGATCGCACTATGCCGAAGACTCCGGGAGAGCCAGAGAAGGGTCTGCCTTCGTGACGAGACACGAAGCAAACTCAATGAAACGAACCACCTGGAGATCAGACGAGGTGTGGTACGTAGACTCCGGCGCGTCAAACCACATGATGAGCCATAAGGAGTGGTTCTCGTACCTTGAAAAACCGATACAACCTGGAGTAGTCGCAATTGGAGACGACACTCCGCATTCGATCGTGAATGTCGGCGAAGTTCCCCTTAGCCATGTTAGGCAGAAACGGAAACTCATGAACGTGTTGCACGTTCCGACAATCACGAAGAACTTGGTCTCGGTCGGACAAATCGTCGACCAAGGGATGGAGGTTCGGTTTACACACCTCGGGTGCTTCATTGAGGAAGAAGGCCGTGTGATTGCACAAGGGCACAGAGACGGGAGGATGTTCATCCTCGACTCCACTGACGGTGGCACCGGAATGTTCGCAAAGGGACAAAAAGCCGAGTCGGACATCGACTTGTGGCACACGCGGATAGGCCACGTCAACTACCAATGGCTTCAAGATCTGCAATCGAAACATGTAGTGTTCGGATTGCCCAAGTTTAGTGGCCGAAAGGCACAAATTTGTGAAGCCTGCCAGCTCGGGAAGCAACACCGACTTCCTTTCCCCAACGAGCGAAACCGGAGCCGGAACAAGCTCGACCTTATACACTCCGATGTGTGGGGGCCGGCACAAAATGTTAGTCTTGGCGGGAGCCGATATTTCGTCTCCTTCATCGACGACCACACACAGCACATGTGGATCTACCTCATTGAAAGGAAGAGAGAAGTCTTCGACTGTTTCCGGGACCTCAAAGGGTTCGTGGAAACGGAAACGGGACGAAAGATCAAGTGCCTGCGGTCGGATGGCGGGAAAGAGTACTTTTCGAGTCAATTCAACGGTTATCTACAACAAATGGGAATTCGGCGCGAATTCAGTCGTAGATACACGCCGGAGCAGAACGGCGTGGCCGAGAGAAAGAATCGGTCAGTTGTGGAAGCGGCACGGGCAATGCTGGAGGAGAAGAGCTTGCCCAAGTTCTACTGGGCCGAGGCGGTAAGGACCGCGGTATACATCCAGAACCGGATCGGAGACAAAGTGTCGGCGCACGAGCTATATTTTGGAACGAAGCCGAACTTGCGACACTTGAGGGTGTTCGGTAGCATTGTGTATGTGCATGTACCGAAGGAGAAAAGGAGGAAGCTTGACGCAAAGGCCGAGAAATGCATCTTGGTCGGTTACTCGGATGAGCAGAAGGGTTATAAGTGCTATAACCCTCGCACCAAACAAGCGCATGTTAGCCGCGACGTTGTGTTTGACGAGTCCTCGTCCTGGTACCAGCCCCCGACTCCGAACCCCGACTCCAATCTGAGTTCTAACGATGAGGTCAACGAGGCCGAGATACCTCCGGATGAGCCCGAAATCGAGACCCGTGAAGAGAGTCCGATTTCACTCCGGTTAAGTGGACCGATTGGACGACTGAGTCGGTACGACCAGTCCGATGAAGAGCCGGCGAGTAGTGGAGACTCGGCCGTGCATTCCCCGCGCAGGAAGCCGAGGAGACGGCTTACGCGCAAAGAGAAAGGGAAGAAGAAGGTGTCGGATTCCGGCACGGATAGGAACGAGTCAGACCGACGCGAGTCCCACTCTGAGGGAACTGGTGACGGGTCTTTGAAGGTGAAGTCCGCGTCGACTGAGAAGGCCTCGACATCGGCTAATGTGAGATTACGCCGATCTACCCGCCAGAAGAATCCTGTTTTGCGGTTCGGATACAACGAGTACATGGCGCATCATTATGCGTACATGACCCTTGTAGCGGAAGTGCGTGAGCCGGAGAGCTACGCAGAAGTGGCAAAAGACGCGAATTAGCGTGCCGCGATGGAGGAAGAGATGCACGCATTGGCGGAGAACGAGACCTGGGATCTGGTTGACGCTCCAATAGGGGTAAAACCGATCGGGTGTAGGTGGGTGTACAAGGTCAAGTACAACATCGATGGCTCCGTTAACCGGTACAAGGCTCGGCTAGTGGCAAAGGGCTACGCGCAGAAACATGGCATCGACTACGATGAGACGTTTGTGCCGGTTGCGAAAATGACGACCGTCCGTGTTTTGCTCGCAGTAGCTGCGGCGAAGGGGTGGCACTTACATCAGATGGATGTAAAGAATGCGTTCCTACAAGGTGACCTTGAAGAACAGGTGTACATGGTACAACCCCCCGGATTTCACTCTGGAACAAACTCCTCGGCAGTATGCCGACTGAAGAAGTCCCTTTACGGACTGAAGCAAGCCCCGCGTGCCTGGAACGCGAAGATCACGCAACAACTGCGTCGGATGGCCTTCGTCACGAAAAAATCGGACTCTTCCTTGTTCATCTGGAAAGGTCGAGTCGGACCGGTTAGTATTTTACTCTATGTTGATGACTTGGTTATCACCGGCGCCGACCTAGGTGAAATCGACCGCGTGAAGCTTCAGCTTGCGGCATCGTTCGACATGAAGGATCTAGGGGACCTTCATTACTTTCTCTGGATCGAAGTGATCCGTACCCCCGAAGGCATATTGATCAGCCAACGTCATTACGTGCTGGGTATGCTCTTCAAATTCGGGATGGCCGAATGTAAGTCCGTCTCGACTCCTCTGGACAGAACTGTCAAGCTTCGTCCCGATACGGGAAAGGTATGCGACTCGATGAGGTTCCGACAAATTGTTGGAAGCCTCATATACTTGACCATCACCCGACCCGACCTCAGTTATCCGGTTGGGGTGATCAGTCAGTTCATGGCACGACCTACTGAGGAGCACCTTCAGTGTGCGCAACGCGTACTTCGGTATGTCAACGGCACTAAGGACCGGGAACTGCTATATCGGACCGGTGCAGCCGCGCAGTTAGTCGGCTGCACCGATGTTGATTGGGCTGGCAACGCCGCCGATCGCCGATCCATGTCTCAATCGGGAGTGTCGCGATCGCGTGGAGCAGTAAGAAGCAGCCGACAGTTGCACTGTCGAGCACCGAAGCTGAGTACCGAGGAGCGGCCGTCACGACATGCGAAGCCATATGGTTGAAGCGGCTACTTACGGACCTGCAAGAGGAGGTGTCAAATCTGACGACGATCTACTGCGACAACCTCATCAGCATCTAGCTCGCGAAAAACCCTGTTTTCCATGCACGGACCAAGCACATTGAGGTGCATTACCATTTCGTCCGTGAGCGTGTCCTTTCCGGTGAAGTCGAACTGTAGTACGTTCCGACGGATTGGAAGACTGCCGACATCTTCACCAAGCCGCTTGGTCTGGACAAGTTGCGGCAATTCTCCGGTGCGCTCGGATTGCGTCACCTCGACGTGCCAAACTTGAGGGGGAGAACAATCCCGAACGACCAAGCAAGGCAGCAGGAAAGGAGCAGAGACCGCGACACCGAGTCGGTTGACTCGGTTGTCGAGTTCGACTTCGGATCGGCTGAAGAAGCCGAGGGTGGACCTGCGGAAAAGTTCGGAAGCGGACAAAAGGTGAGCAGCCGAAGGAGAGAGCCGAAGCCAACCACGCATGGGGAAGATGACGCCA